>NC_133620.1:210570674-210690674 GCF_048593235.1 Sminthopsis crassicaudata | reverse complement strand
ACCTGGCAAAATGCTTTGTATACACATAATAGGGTCTTAATAACTGTCTGCTGAATGTAATTTCATAGCGATAGTCCTGAGTCACCAAAAACAAAACAAAACAACTCAAAACTCCTTATTACTGGTAGCTTCAATTTAAGAAAAGAGATGTGCATTACAATTTCCTAGAAGGATTTTCAACATAAATGGCTAAAATGCAAGTGTCTGGAAGCAGTTTCTTTTCTGATACTATGATAATAACTGACTGTGTTGGATACTAAAATATTGCTCTATTTTCTATATACTGGATAATTTCCAATTTTGGCAGGACTTATATTACTACAGAATGCATTTTTAAAATAAATCCATAAAGTGAAATCTTGTTGTCTTGGACTATTTAGGCATTATTTGGAATTGTCCAATGAGCAAATCAAGGCAGTAAAAAGAAGATATATAGATCATCAGGAAGAAACACTGAAGGAACAAAGCAGCAGAACATGAAGTGGCAAAAAGGGAGAAGAAAAGATAGTAAGCCTGTCTTAAGTATTACTTGGTTCAAATTCATGGGTTTTTAAAAAGTTTTTGTAGTTTTTATTCCCTATGTGTGCCACATTCATTTTATTTTTCTTTCTTTTTCTATTTCATTCTTTTACATTCTTCATGGCTTGAGATTTCATTATGTTTGCAATACTGAGAATAATATTTCTGTGATGCTATGCCTTTTTTCTTAAAGGATATTTTTGATTATGTGTATTGGTCTAATTTAAATCCAAAAATAAGACACTAATATTCAGAGAACCAAAATACAGGATGTGGCATGTGGTATATTTGGCTTCTTGGTGCCTTTAGATCGTGATTATTTTGTACAACACTTTTATAAACCTTAAAGTGAAATATAAAAGTAAATAATATGGTCAAACATAGTCTAGAAACAATAATGTAAAGGATAGACTTTGTTCAGTAGCTCTTCAGTTGTGTCCTTTTCATGATCCTATTTGGAGTTTTCTAGGAAAAGATATCAAAGTGGTTTCTTTTTTTCCTTCTTTTCCTTCTGCAGCTCATTTCACCAATGAGGAAACTGAAGCAACCATAGTTAAGTAAAATTCTCCTGAGTCAAATAGCTAGTAAATATTTGAGGCCAAATTTGAACTTTTATAAAGGTAAGTCTTCTTGATTTCAGATTTGGCACTATATCCATTGTGCCACCTCCCTGCCCCAAAGATGGGTTAAAAGAGAGATTAAAAACTAAAAATAAGGAGATGAATTAAAATATTATCTAAATAGTCCAGATAATCATTGATAAAGGCCTAACATGGCTGCCATATGAAAGGGGAAAGGGAGAAAGGGAAAAATGCATATTGTAGAAGTAGGACTTGGCAACTGATTAGAAACATAGAGATAAGAGAACAAGGATCAAATCCAATTCCAAGAATTTGGGCCTAAATAATCAATAAGAAGCTGTACTACACTCCATCCATTTTGTGCTCCATTTTATCATCCTTTCATGCTCCCATAAATAAAACTAAAATCTGAAATAGTAATGTAAAAAGGAAGTTTTGACATAACAAAATGATTTCCTCCTATGAATGGGTAATTTCTCAAATAAACAAGGAAGAAAAATTAGAGCTAAAAATAGGAATCATTATAAAAGAGTAAAAAAAAAAATAATTATTAATCTTGATAAAGCTGGGGTGGGGGACTGGAAGTAGAATTACAGAGTCCTGTAGGGTTAGAAAGAAATTCAAAGGTCATCTATTTCAACTTTCCCCTAAAACACAAATCTCTTCTACAACTGAATCCTGATTTTCAAAATGTCTAACATGTCCACATAAAAAAAAGAATGTAATACTGAGATTATCTGTTTGCTATTTTCACTGAGCTAAATAAAAAGAAAATTTTGTTTTAAAGACAAAGTCTATTGAGAATTGTTAGTGAAGACACATTTTTTTTTTTTAAAAAAGGAAGTTTCTCTTTGAATGGACCAACATTTTTAGGTTAGTTTACCACTGCCTTAAAACTTCTCTCTATTAAAAAAAAAAAAATAACCCCCCCAAATGTTGTTTTCATTAGAAGTGAACAGACTATCAGTTGATCAATATCCATTTAGTGGAAAATTCAAAAAGTCCGTAGTTTTCTTTAAGTGGTGAACAAACAGGTACAGAGTCTGGGAGTTTATTGTTTTATTATTATTTTTTAATCCAAATGATATTTTCAGATGCCAAAAGGCATTTCAAACTACTCACCCTTAGTTCAGTTAAAAAAAGAAAAAAAAAAAAAAAAAAAGATCTCATGAGACCTCTTATAGCAAATTTTAGCCCAGAGCTAATTTTCATAGCTGTGTTATAAAACTCTGAAAATAAGGTCCTATAATGGAAATGCTGACAGACCCTTAACTATAGCAGCATGAATGGCTATAATTAAAGAACAGCTTTTGGCTGCACCTAACTCCTTAAATGAAAGATTGCCATTTCTACAATAACCTCAAATAAAAGCAAGTGGAAAACCAGAAATGTGATTCCAGAAAGGTAATGTGATATGTTAAAGAGGATTGCTAAAACTATTTGACATTCTAAGCTTTAAATACTGAAGCATTTAGTTAACATAACCAAGTCAGTATTTTCATAATGCTACTTAATCAGCAATAAAGAATGCTCCTGTGAGCCATCATCTTGAGTTAGCAGAAAGTGGCATATGAAGTTATTATTTCTTAACAGCCTAGGGGGAGCTGCTTCTCCCTTTAATCAGTGTTCTCACTTTCTTCTTACCTGTAAATTCTCTGTCATACAGTTATAAAATTATTACCCAGCACAGTATACAGAAAAAAAAAAAGGGGGGGGGGGGCACACATTTATGCAAGGACTGCTACCTTATTCCCACCTGGATTTTAAAACAGGAGAGATTGCTATAGTAATGTATTTCATCCTTCTCCCTCGTCAGGGATGCAGCCCAGAATAAATATCATCAATCTATGTAAGCCAATCTTCTCTGCTTATACCAAAATTCAGAGAAACTAGGTCCTGATCTAAATGTTTTTTTTTTTTTTTAATGTATTGCTTTAAGTTTTAGTTACTACCAAAAATGTATTTAACTGGTCCACAGCAATAATAAAGGACACCTAAAGGAAATAATAATTGTTAGGTGATCAAGGTTTCTAATAAGAACCTAGATAATAAGGGATACTTAAAGGAAATAACAATTGTTAGGTGATCAAGGTTTCTAATAAGAACCTAGAGTTTAAGGCCAAAGAAATTAATCTTAAGTATAACAAGTACCAGAGGATGGATATATATATATATATATTTTAAATCATCATCATACTAGAGAATCAGTTCTCTGTTTCCCGACTCTTTGCAGAATACTTTACCTTTTTACTCTCTTCAAGACTGGATGTCCATATTTCATCCAGGATAAAAGTCCATTAGCTAAGTAGATCTTCAACATTTTGATGCAATACTCAATGAATATACCTGATGACTTAACTTAATGTATGCAACTTGGAACTCCTAAGCTTGAGTGTTCCACCAGTCTTAATCTCTCCTAGCAGTAAAGGATTACAAATATATAACACCATTCAAGATCAAAACCTAAACTCTGTCACAGCAGTGGCCAAATACTACTCCAAGGAAGACAAATTTATCACTCCAAAGAAGTAGGAAAAAACTCAATTTAAAGGTTCCCTAATTTAGCCCATTCATTTTACTGATGAGGAAAAAAAAAAAAAAAAAAACAACCCACTCTGAGATGTTAAGACTAGTCCAAAAATAATACAGGTATTATGTGGCAGAGTCTAAATTTGACCTCAAGCATTATGAATACAAGTTCAGCATTCTTTCTACATAATGTGTTGCTTTAATCATTAGTGATTAAATTTGATCATATCATAACTTGTCATATATCTGCTATAACAATCTAGCTAAAGAATTAAATATTCTTATGAATCACTTATGAATCAGTGATTCAGTGAAAACCTGACAGTGATTAAAACATAAAGCTATAAAGGTCTACATGGTGTCACTGCATTTTTTTCACACTTTATATTCATACTCATGTCCACTGAAGATAAAATTGTCTAGCAACTTTGGCAATGAAATGTAAATGGCCAGGTGCGCCTTTCAAGTAAATCTCACCTCCCTATCTTTGTTCTCCATACCATCCCATAAGCAGGAAGCTCATGGGGGAAAAAAAAGGGAAAAAAAAAAAGTCTAATATCAAAATACTCACTTTTTAATGTCTGGATGTGTAGACCACATTAATTGCACTATATTATTTAATAAAGCCTTCCAGTTAAATGAGACTTTAAATACATATATACATTTATTTAAGTATTCCCATTCCCATGAAGTGCTATATCCATACTCATAACAGTAGCACAGATCAATAAACTTGCCTCATAAACTTGCAATAAATTGACAAATCAAGATAGTTTTTTAGCATTACTGAAGCAGTGCTAGCTTTAGTGGTAAAGGTGTTTTTTATAAATTGAATTAATGAGCAGCTATATGTTTATTGGCAGAAATACAATTTAGATGTTGGAAAAGATCCTATCAATTGATGACCCTATGTTAAAATGATAGATAAAATCTCAATTTAAAGGATTTAAAAGTTGCAAAAAGAAAGTAAGAGAAAGCACATAGGTAAAAACAGATAGTATTACAAATAGATTCTTGTTAAAATCCAGACTTTTTTGATCTTATTATTTAATTACCTCTTGGGAAAAGGAGTTTTTTTTTTTTTAAAGGAGTTTTTGAAATTATTTGCTAAATACATTAATGAATGGTTAGTGACTATTCATAAAGGAAGACAATAAGCAAGAGTACCACTAGGTGTAGCCAAAAATCAATCAGTGTATTTTTATTTCTACTGGCTTGAGAAGAAATCAGGAAGAGAGAGAAAATATGTTAGAGAACTGGGAAAGGAGAAAACATTTTCAGACTATTTCATGATTTCATCTTCCCACTAAGTGGTAGTGCCACCCCACCCCAGAAATTTTTTTTTTTTAATTTTATACACACATTGATTGAGACACTTTCCAAATCCTATACCAAAGAAATCATAGGTCTAGTCGCTATATCTATTTTATTGTTTATGTTACATATATAAAATATATAGTGTATATTTTAGTACATATTTTATACTATATGTTTTAAATACTATATATATTTATATTTATGCATGATATCTTCCCCAATAAAATGTCAACTCCTTGAGAGAAGGTACTGTTTCATTTCTGTATTTGTATTCTGAATGCCAAGCATGTTGTCTGGCACATAGCAAATACCTATTTGCCCTTCATAAATATATTCCTAGAGTTAAATGATAGAATTTCAGTCTAAGAGAAACCTTAAGGACCTCAAGTCCAAGTTCCTAATTTTACAGATAAGGAAACCAAAATTCAGAGGGATGAAAGCTAGGCTGCTTTGGAACAGACCAAACCTCTAGATTCTAAGTCAGGATCTCTTCATGGCACCATGTATCTTCTTGTAGTCTTTCTTATATTTTGAAATACCTATCACAGCTCCTTTTCCCAAAATCCTCCTCCTCCAATGCTTTAGAGTAAGCATAATAGTTTCAATGCTATTTTCAACCTGTAGCATGACTATATTAGTGCAAGATTAACTGTATTCAGAAGATAGCACTCATTCTGAAAGCAAATAGTTTTAAGGAATGGCTTTTTATAACATTTTTAGTTTCTAAGAAAATGAAAAAATAATCAGTGGTCTCCTTTTTACAATTCCTTCCATGACAGCAAAATCCATCCCTAAACATGTGTTCAGTGTTTAGAACCTCCAAAGCAGGCTCAACACAATTACTGTTACTTTCCTTAGGTACTTAGCAGACTCCCTATGTGAAAAGATAGATTCTTAGAGATAAGTACCCTATGCAACCAAAACATATCTCTTTCCCCTAAATGTTGGATAATAGGGCATATTAACTAGGAAAACCTTGAGTAATCTTTTATTTGGCTCACCTTACAATATAGAAGATAAAATTTCCTGTGTACTTTTTGAAAAAAAAAAAAAAATACAAAAAACAAATCCTTACTTAGCAACCCAGTATAGAGAATGGAAAGCCAGAAGTGGTGTCTATAAGACTTCAGTTCAAAAGTGACTCTGATACATACTAGATGCATAACCCTGGATAAATAATTTACCTTCTCTGTGATCCAGAAAATTTTGTAAGACTTGAAATTGAAGAGAAAGGTGCTATCTTGCTACCTAAATCAATAGAAATCACTTGTCTAAAGAAAAAAAAAATATTAGAAATGAACACCGAAAACGTACCTGACTCTGGCCAGAACAGCTTGCAGAAAGTTTAATACAGTCCTGAGCTGAGCTTCTCGACAAGCAGGAAGAAGCATACTGAATCCATCATTCAACAATATTTCCTCTGAAAGTTTCAAATCTCGGCTCATTTCAAACACTTCTTGAACACCATCCATATAGATAGAAAGAAGTATCCATAGATCATGTTTCTGTCCCAATTCATTCTTAGATACTAAGAATTCCTTTGCTTTTTCACTAAAAGCACCAGAAAGTGTCTGGGCCAAAACACTAACATCCAGGTTTCTCTGAACATACATTAAAAGAAAGGCTATTTGGCCCTTCCAAATGAGCGCCTTCTGTGAAGATGTGATGGAGCCAGGTCTGAGGAAATCCAAAAGATCTAGAACATGACTGACTACATCTTCCAACTTAGCAACAGTACCCAGCACCAGAAAAAGTTTAAAAAAATTCTGAAGACCAACTTCAGTTAGCTCTTCCATTCTTTTTTGATGGAATTTGGAATATATTCTGTAAAATAAAAAGTTACTATTTTAATAAAGCTTATTGTTTTATTCATGGAAACACAATTCTCTACAATTTCCCCACACACCAAACTTAGGAGGTTATCTCCCATTGGCAAAAATTGAAATGTGAATTTCCAAATTAAGAGTTTTCCATCTTTCTTCTTCCAGATTTTTCTGAATACCAATAAAAAGCGTCACTTTTGCTTAAAAGCTCAAAGTAACAGAATACTCTACCAACCTTGCATTAGAATCTATAAGTGATGCAGAAAATTACCTATGATATGACTTATGAAAGGATTTGGTAGATTTTTCCCTAAAAAATGTTACAAATGTAGATTCTATAGATTATGTGACTTAAAAAAAAATCTTTTACTATAGTTCTCCTATCACATTTACTTATTTTTTTATTATTATTGGCAAAAAAAAAAAGGCCAATATGCATTTAATTATAAAATTATTAGGTTCATTCCAATCTGAATCAGACCATTTAAAATAATTTTTTACAATTTATAATTTATTTGCTATCCTCTTTTCTACACTCTCTAAGACTTACTACTTTCCATCTTCAGTAAAATTCTACAATTATAAGACAAAAATTCATTTTTTGCCGGGTAGCAAAAATATTATTAAAGCCAGGTGTCATTTAATAGCCAACTACTATAGCTAAATATATATGTTCTCCTTGAATCAATTAAAGTCTTATTTGTTACTGAGAAAGAATTCAACTTCATATCCTAGTTACAGGTTGTTACACTTAGTAAATTGTGTAACTACTTTATTTCAGGTGGAAATGATTCATGCTAATACATAGATACCACATAAGGAAGCACTCCTGTATCTTTGTCAAGAAAACCCCATGGACCATATTGGCATTTTATGGTTACAGGATCATAAAGAGGCAGACAAATAAATAACTGGACAACAACAACAATGTACTGATAGCAAAATTCCACATAGTGTTATGAAACCATTAAATTTCAAATTATTTTAAGAAAAAAAGCTAAAATTTTATTTAAGAGATTAAGATTTATTACAGACTTCAAAGATAAATCATACTTTACCATCCTACTTAGAAAGAAGGGAAACATGTTTAGATGACTACTCTGAGAGAATTAGACTTCATAATTTCCCAAGATCCTGTGAGCAAGTTTTGATTTTATGATTCATTCATTTTAGAAAACAAATAGCCTGAGTCAGTAGGTCCTTAAGGAACAAGGGACAAGACATATTTTGATATGAGAGGCTGGATTCCTTGCATGGCTCAGGCAAACATGAGCTGCTACTATTATCCAAAAACTGATGGAACTTTATTGATTATCTGAGTCCTTTCTGAAAGTTTGAGGGTCTACCAGAGGGATTAAGGTTTTTGTTTATTATTGTTAGTCTCCATATCGACTTCAAAAATCACATATTAACATGATCTTTGTTCTATTGATACTTCGTTTATTGTGTTAAATATTTCCCAACTAGATTTTAATGTGGTTGGGGGAAAAGATGGGGCACAACTCCTCTTAGATTTCTAGTGCTGAAGACTTTTCTAGGGCACTGAGACTTTGAGTAATCAGTTATGTGTCAAGAGTAATACTTGAATCCAGGTCATCCTGGCTTCAAGGTTAGGTCTCTATCCATTCTGCCATGTAAGAAGAGCAAACATTATTATAGAATTACAGGATTCCTGTTCTGTGAAGAATTTTAATTTATTTAGTGAATTAGGTTATCTAGTATAAAACTCACTTATCTATTCTCCATCTGTAGATCTTTGTGGTTTGAATTCAAGGGAACATAATTCCTTTAGGTTGGGTATCTAATATGCTCACCTATCCCTGTCTTTCAGCTTCCTTATAAGTGCTCCCATTAGAATATAAGCTCATGAAGAGCAGGGAACTATGTTTCTCTTTTTAATCTATATCTCTACCAAATCACTGTGTATTTACTTTTTATACGTATATGGGCTCATGTCTCCTTTGATAGTTCAGTTCCAGGAAAGCAAGAAATGTTTCAATTTTTGTGTTTCTATTCTCAGTGCTTAGCATTGTAACAAGAATTTTTTTTTAATTAAAAAAAAATAATGGGTTAACCTGGAAAATATTAAAACTGCAATATTTCATTAAAAATATTTTCCTATACATTCTTTTTTTCAGAAGGAAACAGTACGTACCTTCCTTTGATTTGGTTCCAAGGATGAGTTTCATTGGTCGCTACAGCTTTTTTCATGACTTTTGCCAAAACACAAAGAAAAATATTATAACTACTGTTGGATTTATAGAGGTCATGGCTCTGCTCATCAGAACAACAGGTCTTCACTATTTCAAGCATAGACAAGGTTGACTTAGAAATATTTGCAAACTCTTGTAAACCAAGCCAAGGAATAGTAAAAGAACTATTCTAGAGGGGGAAAAACAAACAAATAAAAACCCACAAGCATTATATCTTCTGATAAAAACTTCAAACTATAAAACACACTAAAGTCTATGATGAATAACTAAGAGATTGATCTCATGTCTAAACAACAGCAAAATATTATGAAATGTCCCATATGTTCAGCATGACAGAAATTTGCTGAAACAAGGGGAAAAAAATTCTGTCTCTTTTAGAACATACCAAATAACCTTCTTGTCCCCTCTGTTTCCCATATAAGGCCACAGGATATGACACACATTATTAAATAACCTTGGAAGTAAAATATAACAAAATCAAGAACAAGTAGAATGACTGGAGCAATTTTTTTCTTTTATTAAAAAAAAAAAACAGAATAGAAAAAAGAAAAACAAAAAAGGAAAACAAAACAGAACATTATCAAGTGTTCACAGCAGAACATCAGGGAGGAGTCAAAATATAAAACATTAAATTACCTGTTCAAGAAAAGTTATACAATAGAAGAATAAATTATATTGTGTCCATCTTTTTTTTTGCTTCCTTGTAGAGTATTCTTTTGTTCTCTGATGTGCACTTTTTTTTACTTTATTCTCCCCCCCCCACCCCCACGGCTTCTTCCCCCTCCTCCTCCAAGCAGGCTATAGTTAAGCACAGATATGTTACACACACACACACACACACACACACACACATATACATTCATACCCACCCACTCATATATACAGATACATACATAGGACAACATATATACATATACTCAGACACACACACATGTACACACACATCTACATACACGCAAACATACATCCAAAACAACATAAGTATGGTTGACATATAATATGGATTTCATTCTTAGGTGAATTTTTAATTTTTATTTTGTCCTTCCTGCTCTAAATCTGCTCCTTAACTTGCCTTGCTATTACTTAACCCACCCATGGATCCTATGGATCTCTCTTTTGTCTTCTTCCCACACCCTTTGCTTCCCCTTTTCCCATCCCTCCCCCCTTATTTTTTTATAGATTTTGGAGGGTGCTAAACCCTTGGTGATATATATATATATATGGTTGCCTAACCCATTGCCAAGGTGAGTAGGATTTCAAAACTGCCCTCCTCCCTCTTTAATTCCTCTGTATCTATTCTTCTTCTGCACCTCATTTTTATAACATTAATACTATTTTTACTTTTTTTTAAGTGGTTGTGCTTCTTTTAGAGTCATCTCAACTCTATCCCAATCTTTCTTTTGAGCTACCCAATTGCTGATGTCAATCTCAAACATATTATATTATATAATGTGAAAAACATAAACAATTTCTCTATATTAAGTTCCTTGAAATTGAAATCTCTGATATTGATTCATATATATTGAGTTTGGGTTTAGTTGAAAGAAAGTCCTGAAAATCTGCAACTTCATTGAATGTCCATTTTTTTTTCCCACTCAATATTATGGATAATTTTGCTAAACATGATATTTCTGACTGCAGGTCCACTTCTTTTGATTGCTGGCATATATGATTCTAGGACCCATTGTCTTTTATTGTGACTTCTGATAAGTTCTGTTCAATTTTAATTATAATTCCAGTATATTTCAATTGCTTTTTCTCTTGTTTATTGCAAAATTTTCTCTATGATTTGGGGGATTTAGAAATTTGGCAATAATATTCTTATGTGATTCCACAAAGGATTTCTTTGAGGTGATGAATGGTAGATTTTTTTCTATTTCTACTTTCCCCTAATGTTCTCTCAGTTCAAAACAATTTATGTTCTCCCTGAGGCGCAAATTTAATCTATTTGTGGGGGAAATCAGGAGCTTGAAATTTACTACTGTATGCTTCCATCTTCCCTTGGCAAACTTTTAAAAAATTTTAAAACATTTTTATTTTAAAATTTGAGTTCCAAATACTTTGAAATGATAAGCAATCAGATATATATGCACAATTATAAAGAAGACTCAAATGAAAGAAAAAAATGAAAGAACATGAAAAAATAGGATGCTCCAGTCTATATTTAATCAGTATCAGTCCCTTCTCCTCCCCCGGTATGCTTCTTCATTAGGTCCTTTAGAACTGTTTTGGATCATTCTATCACTGAGAATAGCTAATTCATTCATAGTTACTGACTGAACAATAATGCTGTTACTGTGTACAATATTGTCCTGGTTCTGTTCATTTCACTATGCATCAGTTCAGGAAAGGCTATCTAGATTCTTCTGAAATCTTCCTGCTTGTCACTTTTTATAGCACAATAATATTCCATTAGTATCATATACCACAGCTTGTTTAGCCATTCCACAATTGATAGGTCTCCCTCTAATTTTCAGTTTTAGCCACCACAAAATAAAGCTGCTGTAAATATTTTTATATAAACAGACCCTTTTTCCCTTTTCTTGAATGTGCTTCAGATATAGACCCAAACAGTGGTATTGCTGGATCAAAGATAGCCTTTTTTTTTTTTTAATAGACCTTTGGGCAGAGTTTGAAACTGCTTCTGGAGGAAAATTTTTAGGGTTATCAAAGCTACTGAGACAATAGCATTTTTCCATATTTTTTCTCAAAAAATAAAAATAAATTAAAAAAAAAAAAAAAGGTTTAAATGGTTTTTGTGACCAGCAAAATTATTCCCAGAATGTTTCAATCTATATTTAACAAATATTGGGGCAGCTAAATGGCACCACCCTGAAGTCAGGAGGACCCAAGTTCAACTCTGACCTCAGATACTTAACACTTCCTAGCTGTGTGACCCTAGACAAGTCACTTAACCCCAATTGCCTCAGTAAAAAAAAAAAAAAATTAACATTTTAAATATTCTGTAACAGTTATTTGGTGGGGGCGCACACGCGCGCACACACACACACACACACACACAACCAAAATGCAATGATTCTTCAATTGGGAGGACCAAAATATTAGCTGTATTTACTCACCAGATTCTTGCTATAGTAATCCCACAGAATTGTAACAGCCTGAATGTTGGGATTCCAGAAACCACACAGTGTCAAGCAACAATGAACATACATGCGTATCTGCTCTTCTAATATGCCATCCTAATAAAACAGAAACATTCAATTACATGCAAGCTATGCTTTCAAACATTAACATATACTGTCACTTCAGGTTGTTATGGAATAATTTTCTCTATAAACCTTATTACTGGTTATTTCCTTTTCATCAACAAAAAGCCACTAAGGTGGAGTGATAAGCTAGAAAATAAGGTTTGACCACAAAGATATTATCATTTGATGATGGACTGTAACAAATGACAAAAGAAAAAAAATATATAAAACAGACTCAAATAAATTTAATCATATTCATTTCATCTTCTGTCAATAAGATGTCAATGAGGCCAAAACATGTTTCTAAATATTAGTTTCAGAAGCCATTAACTAATCACTAATATAAGGAGAATAAAAAAATTGAAATTTTCATTCAAGTATTTTAAATGAGCCTATGTATGGAAATAGAAGAAAACAACACTAGTCAAACTATAGGAGAGAATATCAACAAAATACATATAAGTATTTAATACCTACTGACTATACGAAACAAGGTGAAATAGGGGAAGATAGAATGCAAGGTCTCCTAATCTAGATGTCTTCAAATCCACACATCTTAATTAAGCTTAATAACAACTAATAATAGTAGCAGTTACATAATGCTTTAAGGTTTGCAAAGCCTCTACCTATATTTATCATTTGATAAAATCATCTTAAAGAGCTAAATAAACTCATTGCAGGACAATTTTTAAACTCAACTTTTATAACAAAAAAATCAGTTGGGGTGCACAGAATATGAAGGACTAGCTTATCTAAGAAATGGAGGAAAACTAAGCATGTAAATTTTATTTCATTTTTCTAAGCAGGAAAAAAAATACAAGATCAAAAATCACTGTAAATATTTTAAAATATGTGTCAGAAGACAAAGATCTTATAAATAATTTACCTATAAGTTTCTTCATATAAATCTATTTATGCAATTAAATGAATGACCAACATATTAAGAAGCATACATACACATATTCTCTTTTACTCTCTTTTAGAACTTGAGGGGTTTAATTGTTTTGTCTGACATTTATCATTAAGCTGGAAAATACAGCACATATTAGACATTTTTTTTTTTTTAATAAATTTTAAATTCAGGCACTGCCCAAATTATAAACAACTAACCCACAAATCTACCATACACATATTATGCACTCTAAACAAGGATTCCATCCACAGTGGGTATCTGCTTTAACTGCTTTTACAAACTTACATTGCAGTTTTATATACAAATTAGAATTAGGAAGAAAGGTGTTTCTGTAACATTTTTCTGATTACTTAGTTCTGCTGATTAGTTCTTTTCTACACTGTTCTCAGATTGATCAGAGATCTCTTTAGTCCTCTTTCATAGAATATTCCCGAGGACTTTTAATATTTTGTACCTGAAGGCACTATGACACAATGCTCAATTCACACATTTGAGATCAAATCCTATCTCTGATTCTTGCTATGGAACAGTCAGTTTCCTCTCACAGCCTCAGTCTCATCTATAAGTAGAGATGGAAATTCGGATAGTTCTTGCTTTACAGAGCTGTTACTAAAATCAGTCAGTCAAGGAGTATTTAATTAAGTGCCCACTATATATATGAGGCACAGGTAAATGCTAGGGATAAAACATAGGCAAAAAACAAACAAAAAAACAAAAACACAGTTCTGCTCTCAAAAAACTCAGTCTATTGACAGAAATCATGAAACTTTATTATCTCCATAATGCAATGTGTATTGGCTCATATTTTGAATAACTGACATTGGACCCAGCTTTGACATCCAACATCTCAAATTCCAGTAATTTAATTATAAAATTAAAAGTTTCCACAAATTTACAGATGCTTAACAATGCAAAACAATTGTTTCAGAATCATACTTGAAAACTGGAAGGCCATGTAAGTTCAACTTTTTACTTTCAGAGGAGGAAATTGAGGTTAAATGACCTAATCAAGGTCTTAAGAAACTCACGGCTAAAAATGGAACCAAGCTCCTCCAGGTACAAATTGAGTATTCTTTCCACTAAATGCTTTATCCTCATAATATATCTTCTAGCTCATAAACTAATCAGATTCTAAAGGTGTCATCAGAGTTTGGTATCATGGAAAGAATACTGACCCTGAATTAAAATCTTTCCTCTGATCATATTACTGGTATGTAATAATTATTGATATATTATTATTCTTACTGAAAGGATTTGAGCACTTCCTGAAATTAGAAATAGGAGTAGTAGTCATTCATCATAGTCCTTTTCCTGAGGCAAGAACATGGATTTACGAAAGACTATTATGAGTTGTTTATGAAATGTTATTTTGTCTCAAAGAATATAAGGAAAGAAAAATCAAACAAACAAAACAAAATCTAAAATTCTTTCTTGCAAAAAAAATATAAATTTTAAGATTGAAATAGCACATAAATAGCTTAATTCTCTCTTTCCCATATCATTCTCAACATAGGTGATTTAAAAGAACAGTTTAACTTTAAGATTCTTTTTTTCTCATAAATGTTAAAAAAAGAAAAAAAAAAAAAAGCCCTTTTCCATCTTGGTTGAGCAGAATCCAAAGATACCTATGTATCAGTGATCCTCAGTAAAGTTTAATGCCTCTGTCTTGATTTGAAAAATATTGTTTGCTTAATTAATATTGCTTTGAGATTCTATCAACTTTATCTTAAAACTGTTGAATATATATTATATATGTATATGTATATATTTTAAAAGACTATAAATAGACTATTTCACTGCTGGAGAGCAAGTCATACATAACATGAGTGCAGTCAGATTTTAATTTATCTCAGTGGGAGAAAAATAGACATAATCAGAATGATACTTCTATCTAAACATATTATTTATTCTTTATGACCACCTACTGAACCAACAAAATTGGTTTCAAGAACACTAGCAAGTAGTTTTATATTACTTATGGAATATGATTTGACACAATGAAAGGCATGATGAAATTGAGATAGTATTGGAGAGAGGGGCTTAATCTTCCTAAATATTAGGAAATGAAAGATATTACACAGTTTGAATGAGTAAAAAAAATCTTGCTTTGTGTTGGCTCTAGTTTCACAAAGAAATATTTGCCATATAGGTTAACCAAAAACAAAACAAAACAAAAAACCTAACTTATCCTTCTGTCCATATATGGTCATTACACAGTATGCTACAGAACCAGCTCTAACTCTCACCTTTATAAAAAAAATATAGCATTATAAAAGTTAAATCCAGCAGTGTCAATAAAAGCTTTATTATATTATTAGACATTCCAAGTGAGGAAAATCTTTTTTCATGGTCGATATAGTGCCTTTCCTTAGGGGTAAGGGGAGGCAGGGAATAAAACTATGGTAGTCATAGTCTAAAGGAAAATAATAATAATAATAATAAATCACTAAACGACTGATAGAAGATTTACAATCTTAGTAAAAAATAATACTACTGCTTTAAGGCAGAGATGACAATGTACTGTTTTTTCTGCTGTCTCAAATAATATATTTAGATTTTTATTCCTCACCATGACTTATCTGTTTTCTACCTATTTCAAAATTTCTACAGAAATACTTAGAAACCTATCCATCTTCCCATACTACTTAAAAAACCAAAACAAAGAATCTAAGCAGTACTTACCTACTGTCACAATACTTCCCAACAAAGTAGTGATAAAATCTAATCTTTCATAAAACAAAAAAAGTGAAAGTCTTTCCATTTAAAACAACATTTTAAAAAATACCACAAAAAGGATCCCTTGAGCCAATATCAGGGAAATGTGTTTAGTAGTATATAAATGATATAATGATCACAAGCTAATAATTCCCAAATGTCTTAAAATAAAACCTTAAAACTAGATTAGTATCCAAGGAGAATTATAAAATCAAGATGTTATCAAGCAAAAATAAAGAACTTTTTAAGACAGGGGAACAGGAAGCTATGGGAATATACATATAAGAAAATATGAGCAGTATCTAAAAAAAAAAAAAAAAAAGATTCTTAGCAAGCCAGTGACAAAACTTGCAGGAAGACTGTTAAAAGGTAACATCACTTTTATCCCAAGAAGAGTTAACATTCCATCTAAGGGAGAATTCTGAGCTCTCACCTACATAATAAATAGACCCATGTAATAACTAAATACACTTATATATTCATCTGGTAAAACATTAATTTTAAAAGAATTTACATACACAATCCTAGAGGGGTCTCAAGTCTCAAAATAAGCTATTAAATTGAGTGAGTTTCACAGACTTGTTTTTCAATACATTGATTGAAAACAGCCTATATTAACTACCACATTTCTGCTTTATTTCTCAGAAAATTTTAAAGTCTTATTTCTTAGTGGCCAAATAATTTCTTCCCCAAATGAAAACCAATGTTCATTTCCCCAATTTTCTCAAAGGCATTATACAAAAGGCAATTTATACCATGAAAATTCAGAACAAATTTACAGAGTTACAACGCAACATGTTTAAAAATGTGATGAACAGCATATTTAAAACCACTTTAAAAGGAGGTCAAGTCTGACCTCTGGGCCATGAAGCACTGCATTAACAGCTCTGCAGAAAGAAAAATGATAAGGTATGAAATGAGTGCTCAGAAACTAGAACCTTATCAGTAAGAGTATGATTCAAGCCTGTAAGACAAATTGCTCAGCAAGGCAAGTCACCTTCCTGCTGTGATGAGGATATAGCTGAATTTTCAATGCCACTATCTTCGCCCATCATGTCTCCTAGACTTGATATCCACACATTCAATGTATGGCTTACCAGTTTCTAAGCATCTAGCCCTTATTTTGAATATATCTTGTCAAAATAGCCAACTGGGATAATTATCTTTATCCTTTATCTGACAATTTAGTGTCAAGAAAACAATATTTAAGGAGTAGTTACTAATCTCATAAGCACTGGTTTCACTTTGGCAAACACAAACAAACAAACAAACAAAAACCCTAAGAACATCTGTATGCCTCAAATTACATAACCAAAGATTGGCTTTGTTTTGTGTTTTCTCCTGCATATATACTAATCAATGTCCAAAAATTTAAGCTGCCAATATTTTTATTGATATTAAATATACACACCTGAAGATTAGTTGACTTTTTCAGTAATTCTTCTACAAAACTCCAATTTGAATTCATTTGTTTCTGGAAAGAGAAAAAAAAAAAATTTTTTTTTGAATCAAAGAAATCACTGCTTCTATTAGTATATATTTTAAAAAACTAGAACAGGGAAAGTAAATGACTATTAAAAAAAATCCTTATCACAGAGAATTTGTTATGTGGAGGAAGATACATATTTATGTATTATCTGATTATTCTCCCCCATGTTACATTTGTGACTGAATTGAAAGGAAAAATTTTACTAAACACTTCAGTCTTTACACTAAAAAAAACATAACCATCATCCTTAGATTTATTTTTTATTTAATCTCTAACATTTGGGGAAAAACTTTAAATTTTGCTAATGTTAATGTTCAAAAATGCACATAAAAATTTTAATAGCTAGCTACAATCACCTTGTAGACTACAGCTAAAATATTATTGTTCTCCAAAATAACTTTCATTTTTCTAGAAATAACTATATCTTTTCACACTTGGATCAAGAAAACAAAACAAAACAAACTTCATGATTGATTCACGTTGTTCTACATTCTAAACAGACCTATATGAAATTGCAGTGAAACAACAAAAGAAGTTTTTCAATCAAGTATATATCACACTTCAAGACATTTAACAGCTCACAATATTGTTGTTTTTTTAATAGTGTGTGTGTGGTTTTTTTTTTAATAATTGAATGTTATTAAGGACTGTTATCAAAGGAGAAAAAGATACATAGGATACAATCCAAGATGAAGATGTAATCTACATATTTAATGCCTCTATCTTTACTTCTTCAAGATGAAAAGAATGGAAGTTTACTAAAACTAAAGAAAAAGAAGGCTCAGAACAATCTTGTTCTTTGTTTTAAGTGAAACACCAAAATCCAAAGAAGCATTCAAACAATGATAATCTCAGCTATTATTTACTTATGACATATACTACGTAGAGCATACATAAAAACCTAGCTATGTTGGACAGAGATGTGTCCTTTTATGAGCAATGTTTCATATTAATATGATAGACTAATAGAATCTAAAATATGAAACATCTGATAATATATTACTATGCACTACTGGATTCTTAAACAGATTAAAATAAATATAATTCAGTTTTTTCTTAATGACTTAAGGCTACTGACATAAACATAAATTATTATACTATGCTATAGACTTAGAGTATATTGAAGTCAGACTATTGCTCTTTTTGAGTTCATGTTTTTGTTTTTTCAATAGTTTTTCTTTTTCCTCCTTTACTGTCAATAAACTTATTGCTGTTATTATGACTGTCTCCCAAAGCTCTGCCCCCTCCTAAATTGCTCCTTTTGGTCTACTGTGGGCTAAGAAAGTAGACTATCAAGCTTATTAAAAGTGTGTCTAAAATAAGAATGAGGAGACTCATCTCAGTAAAGTATATCACACTGCATAGATACTGTGAAGTATATTTAATTGATTATAGGCCTTTTTTTTTTTAATATGTATGCTTACTTCTTGGTTTTCAGTTATAGTTTAGAAAGCTGAGATTACTAAATCATTTTTTTTGAAAAGACAAAATAGGACTTCTTTGACCAATGCTAACTAAAGAAATATTACACAGATTTTAATATTTTGTAGTGGAGTGAGAAAAAGCAGGAATCACTGGACATAATAAAAACAAAAATAGAGGTGCCCATGTTCACTTACATGGCAGATTTAAGTAAATTATTACTTTTTTGTATATTTCACATAAACCTTTAGTAGGCAAATAGTGTGGCTTAAATTAGGTCTTTATTTTAGCAAAGAAGAAATATTAATTTTTGAAAAACCCATTTGTACATTTGAAATATTGAAGTCCTAGCTGTTATTACACAATGAAAATTTTACCAACCTATCTTTTGCTCAGTAACTTTTTTTTTAAAAATCAACATTTTTTTAACAAGGAAAAATATGAGGCAATATGAGGATGACTGATGTGGATGATATAGTTCATAGTTGAATTTGTGTAGAATTTATAGCGCCGGAACTGACTCTTAAATGCTTATATTTCATTTGTACAGTAGTTACTGATAAAATTTCTAATGCTTCCTCCAGACTGCATTATTCTACTAATTAGAACCCTGCAGATGTAATTCAATTGTCCAGTAAAAACAGACAGATGATGTGTAGAAGCTAAAATTCAAAACAGTCAAATATCATTCTAATCCCAAGAATCTAGCATCTGGATTACTTTAAACAGAGTATATAAAGGACAGATACATCAGCTACAAATTCCCTTTTTTAGGGGATGAGTGTGAGGGGACAGTTTTAACTCAGTTTTCTGTAGCGATAGTATTTGTTCTACATGTAAAATTATAACTAACTGGCTTCCAAGTGGCATAAAATTATTATGGAACCACCCACTTAGAGCGATGTTTTGTACTTCCAAAGCTGCTATAAAAACTACAACTGAGAAACACACTTAAGGTCTTACATAAGCTGCATCTCTATCAGGAAAATAAAATGGATCTTCCCTTGCCCTCCATTTCTAGTCTATATGAGAGAATGGCTCTACTTTCTTTTAGGGGTTACATTTTGCATCTTTTATCCAGTAGTCATTTCAGACATTTCCAAGAAGAGTATCACCTAGCCCTGAATAATTCTCTCTGTGGTCTGGACAGAGAAAGCAGCGTTAAAACTGACCCCTGCAATGTTCAAAAGTGGTGAATTTTCCTCTTTACACTCCATTTGGTTTTAAAATAGATGAGCAGGATTTTGAGAGGATAGCATGCTCTGGGTCTGGGTTAAGAGAAGAGAAAAGCATTAAACAGAAATGTATGATAAATCTAAAATCTGAAATATAAGAAATGAAAAACCAAAGTTTCTTCAAATTCTTATGCTGAGAAATTGGCTACAGTTTTCTGGTTTAAATCCATATATGGGAAATGTCTAAGTTATGGGAACTTATAAAATAAAAAATAACTAACCATAGCTGAAAACCTATTTAGAATGTAAAGATTTCACATTAACCTCTAGGGCAAAGCAGTCCACATTAAAAAATTGAAACACCTCCATGGATGAAACAAGACTAGAGGCATTTTTCCCCCCTGAAGAATATATGAATAACCATTATTACTTTATATCATCCTCCTTCCACCAGATTACTGTTTAGTAGAATAAAGAATGTTTACTGCATAATCATTTTCTTTTTTTATTTAGAGATGTTAAATCCATAAAAAAATAGAATTTTCAAGATACTGATAAGAAAATGAGCCAATTATCAGTAAGACCCAGGCTCTTTGAAAGAATGGACTAAGATATGCCTGCTTCTACTAAATAAAGAAAGGAAATTCTGTCATATTACATATGACTTCTCAAGTTAACCTAATGTTTAGATTCAGTGGCATTAAGCAAAATCTCCCCTCTCTTAACTTTTCAAAGAATTAGAAGATCATAGATTTAGATTTGGAAAAAAATACCTAAAAGATTATTAAACCCAATAGCCTCCATTTTACAAATGAATAAAATGAGGTCCAGAGATATAAAATGACTTTTTCAAAGTTCTGCAAAAAGTTAGTGGCAGAGAAAATATTGAGAATTCAAACCAAGCTTTTCCTAGTTCAAATCCCATGCACTTTCCAACATACCATGCTGTCTCCATTTTTTTTTTTTGATTCATTTATAAAAATGGATACAAAAAAGTCTGCTCTATTTTAAAGGACTGCTAAGAGGGAGAAAGTGATAATACATGCAGAAATAGTTTGGAAAAGTTAAAAGTTTTAAACAAATATAAGGTATTATAATAATAGCACCTATTAAAATAATAGTGATTTTAACATTAACAATAATGATCATGATAATGAAACTAAAGAATAGGAATCATTAGAACTAATTCAAAACTCTGGACACAAAAAGGGAAAAACATGATGAATAAGGTAAAAAAGACAAACAAGGTGGGAAAGGAGGAAATAATTCCACACATGTAATAAAATTCAAAAACACTGCAATTTAGACACAAATACTTTCCACATAACAAAGATAGGAATTTTTCAAAATGAGATATATTTTTTCAAAAACCTGATATTTTTAGAGGGGAAAAAAAAGGGGGGGGGAGAAAAATGGACTTTATACTTGGATAAAAACAAAAGGATCATTATTTTTTTTAAAAGAAAAAAAAAAAACCAAAAAAACCCCAGATCCTGTATAATGCTATGAGCAAATTTGACATAATAAAAGATGAATGTGCTTATTACTTGTTGAATCAAATTAAATTAGTCATAATATAAATAGCATTAATAATGATGATGAATATAGACTCTTATCCCCCCAAAACAATGTGCCTCTAGAGGCACCATTCATTATTTAACTACTAACCAAATAATAACTAATAACTTGCCACTTAAAAGATGCTATTTATTCAAATAGTCTATCAGAAGAAGATATCCTCTTTGTCTGGAACATCTAAGTGTAGTAGACAAAGGATGGGATTTAAATTCAGGAAGACCCCAGTTTAAGTTAGCTCTCTCACATTTACTAGTGTAAGATCCTGTGAAAATCAATTAATCTCCCCTTATCTATCTCAGCTTCTTCAAATGTAAAATGGCAAAAGTAATAAAAGTCTCTATTCCTAGGGTTGTTGTAGGTATTGAATGAGAAAATATCATTTAAGTGCTTTGCAAACCTAAAAGCTACATTTGCTGCTAATTATTATTATTATCCTCATCATCATAATCAGAGTACTTTGTACATTATACACAATTAAGTAAAAACAGATAGTGTAATACATAGAATGCTAAACCTATTATCAGGAAGAACTCTAAATTCCAGTTTAGATACTTGGTAGCTGGATAATCCTGAGCAAGTCACTTAATCTCTATCTTCTTCCATTTCTTTATCTGCAAATCATAATAATATCATAATAAATATCATAATAATACCAGCACCTATCTCCAAGAGAGGTACTGTGATGATCAAATAAAATAATATTTGTAAAGTACTTTGCAGACTTTAAAGTGTTATATAAATTCTAGCTATTATTATAATTATTAAATTCTAGTAATTGTTCTATTTTTTTCAAGGAGTCATTTAAGATTTCGTAAACTGATATAGAAATAGTCCTGCATAACAATCTTAGCTATTACCCCCTTATACATTAGGAAGGAAGACGTACAAAAGAGTAAAGTTTAAAAAGAAGTTCAAGATTTGAAGTCAGAGGACATGAGTTCAAGTTCTAGTTCTGTTACTCATTGTCATTTACTATCTGTGTGATTTGGGGCAAATCCCTTCATCTACCTGAGACTAAATTTTCTTATCTGTAAAATGAGTTCTTAATCTCGAGTCTAAGAATCTGGAATCTATGAAAAAAGACAGGCAAATAGATAAATTATTTCACTATGATTGGCTTCTTTGAATAATTCTATGTATTTTGTTTTATGCATTTGAAACTATTATTCTAAGGAGTCTACAGGCATCACCAGACTGTCAAAAAAGTCTATCACAAACCAAAATATTGTTAAGAGCCCTGAATTAGGTGATACCTTAAAAGTCTTTTTAGCTCTAAATTTCACCATCAGATTAAGAACAAGGTCAAAAGGAGGGTTAAAGATCAGAATAGCTGGGGCTTTAAATAAGTTCAGAAGTTGTTAGAAAAAGTGTCTTTTTTCCCATTTATGCTGGAAGCAATGAAGATCAAGGGATGAAGAGGTTTGGCATTAATGGGAACATTACCATCAATAATAAAGATAAGTAAAATTTGCTTCAGCTTTCCTTTTGCTTCTCTATTATCAACCTAGAAGAATAATCTTCAGACAAGAAAAACAACAAAAAATGGCTACCTGGAAGTTAAAACACAAAAGACTTACCCCCATGAGCCTTCTTTCTGTCACTTGTATAAGACTCTCCATTTATCAACTCTGAGCTGTGTCCATACTGGAATGCTCTTCCCTCTTCAACTTATCTTCACTTATATTCTACATTCTATAGGAGGACCTTCAAAGTCCTCTAATTGCTAGTGCATTTTTCCCCCCTTTCTGATTATATTCATTTTTTCTGTATATATCTTATGGGTCTCTTCCATTAGAATGTGAGTTCTTTGCAGGCAGGAACTATCTTTGCATCCTCAGTACATACTTAGCACAGTGCTTATCACATAAGTGCCTAATAAAAACTGAAAAACATTTATATAATGATTTAAGGTTTATTAAGTAATTCATATATATTATCTCATCTGCTAAAATGTTCTTAGTCACCTAAAGTCATTTATCCCAGACAAATGACATTTTAACATATTTAAAGAGAAAAAAATCCTGAATCTCTATTGGTTATCTTTCAAGGGACTTACAGAAGGCATAGGCCTAAAAGTAAACAAGGATACAGATTTAAAAAAAAAAAAAAGGGGGGGGGGGAGATATGGGAGGGAAACAGTAAGAAGAAGCATGTCATAATGGCTCAGATCAGAAAAACCTGAATCCAAGTTGTGACTATATACTATCTCAGGCAACTCTTCAAGCCTATGCATTGCATAACTATTGATCTGAATTTGTAGAAGGATTTGAGCATCCTCACTAGGAAATTTCTTTACCAATGAAATGACATGTCTAGACAAATAGATGTAGAGATAGACAAGTAGATAAGTGAGAGACAGAGAGAGAAGGTACAACTCAATGAGCTTGATATCAATTTCTGATAAAATTTTAGAAATAAATTTTTTAAAAAATGACCTATGAGCACTTTCAAAGAAAAGAAGCAATAACTAAATTTAGATTTATGAAAAATAAGTCTTACTATGGAATTTAATATCTGAGTAAATAGAAGGAGGTTTCTGGGACTAGTGTCAAGGAGGGGGTGGAGGGAGGGACAAAGAGGCAAAGTCTGTAGATAACCATTAAATAATTGGATTTATCTTGTGTGTCTGTCTTGGACTACTAAATTAATCAAGTTTTGCTCTACAAATAGGGTTGGAGTAGTGATGAGCATGATCTGGGGAAAGAGGCAAACTGAAACAAGGAATCATTAAATAATTGAATTTCACATTCTTTCCTTGGATTATTGTCTACTTAATAAATAAAGGTTTTGAAAATCAAGCCCAAGTTAATAGTCAGTTAAGCCACATCTAATTGTTCTCAATTAATAAGCAATTAATGTGCTATGTGTCACACTATCCAAGGAGCTAAGAATATAAAAATTAAATGAAAAGTCTTAAGAAGCATACAACTTGCCTGAGTTCAAGACACCAGGACCAGAAAAACTAAATCCTAGAGTACTAAAAAACTACTACTTGTGAATGTAGGGTGCTAGTGACTTTTAAAGAACTGAGTATAGAAAGGTTGCCATAAAATTCAGAAAGTATTAGAAATGGAAGCTGGCCTCTTTGTAGTGGCCAGAAACTAGAAACTGAGTGGATGCCCATCAATTGGAAAATGGCTGAATAAATTGTGGTATATGAATGTTATGGAATATTATTGTTCTGTAAGAAATGACCACCAGGATGATTTCAGAAAGGCCTGGAGAGACTTACATGAACTGATGCTGAGTGAAATGAGCAGGACCAGGAGATCTTTGTATGCTTCAACAATAATACTATGTGATGATCAATTCTGATGGATGTAGCCATTTTCAACAATGAGATGAACCAAAACAGTTCCAATAGAGCAGTAATGAACTGAACCAGCTACACCCAGAGAAAGAATTCTGGGAGATGACTATGAACCATTACATATAATTCCCAATCCCTCTATTTTTGTCCACCTGCATTTTGGATTTCCTTCACAGGCTAATTGTACGCTATTTCAAAGTCCAATTCTTTTTGTATAGCAAAACAACTGTTTGGACATGTATACATATATTCTATTTAATTTATACTTTAACATATTTAACATGTATTGGTCAACCTGGCATCTGGGGGGGAGTGGAAGGAGGGGAAAAATTAAAACAAAAGGTTTGTCAATTGTCAATGTTGTAAAATTACCCATGCATATATGTGGTAAATAAATATTAAAAAAAAAAAAAAAGGAATATAAGTCATTCTTCAATTGATAAGTGGTCAGAAGACATAAATACAATTTTCAGATGACGAAATTAAAGCCATCTATTGTAATATGAAAAAATGCTCTAAGTCACTAATGATTAGAGAAATGCAAATTAAAAGAAGTGTTGTGTATCTCAAGGAAATCATCAATGAGGAAAAAGGTTCTACATGTGCAAAAATGTTTGTAGCAGCACTTTATGTGGTAACAAGGAATTGGAAATTGAATAGATGTCCATCAATTGAGGAATGCCTGGATAAGTTGTGGTATATAAAGGTAATGGAATATTATAGTTTTATAAAAATGATAAACAAGATGATTTTTAGAAAGACCTGGAAAGATTTGCATGAACTGATATGAGTGAAACAAGTAGAACCGGGAATGCACTATACACAGTAACAGCAAGAATATGCAATGATCAACTATGAAAGACTTGGTTCTTCTCAGTGATTGACCGATTCAAAGTAATCCCAATAGACTTTGGGTAGAAAATGTTATCTATATTCAGAAAAAAGATCTTTGAAGATTGAATGTAAATCAACACATGCTTCATTCACTTTTTTTTTCCTCTCTCCCATCATTTTCCCCGTTTGTTATGATTTTTCTCTCCCAACATGATTCATAAAACAATATGTATTTAAATAAATTAATTAATTAAAAACAACAACAACAACAAAAGAGGCAAAAGGTCCTTTCTAGGAGTTTTTCAGAAAAACAGGATGGTTATTTATTTTAAAGGGATTAAGATCAGAATAATAGGTTTTAGTGGAACAATGAGATGACCTCCAGAAGACATCTTTAGCTTACATATAACATGGAAACAAAAAATAATAAACTTGAGTGTCTGTTAATGAAACTAAACAAAACTATTAAGCAATGTTTTAGAAGAGTCAGAGTTGGTTTTGAAAAGCAGACAAAGCACCTAGCTCAGTGTTCCTGACATTTCTTCTATGGTATTGGACATAGGAAATTTTTAAGGCTTGCAAAACTCTTTAGTTTATTTAATTCTCCCAACAAATCTTTGAGATAGAATCTATTATCCATTTCCATTTTAGAGATGAGAAAATTGAGGCTATAAGAGGTTAACTGACTTGCCTAGGATCTGTCTAAACAGGGAATGTCTAAAACAGGGTTCGCATTCATATCATCTTAGCTCTAAATCCTATGCACTGAAATGACCTAGCTGTAGATTCATCTTTCATCTTTCTATAAATCCTCTCTAGAGCTTGCTCAACACACTAAACATTTTTCTTTGGATCTTTTAATCATAAAACATATCAAAATAATGCTCAAAAATTCCCTACCTGTTATTTTTAAGGGATCTCAAGATACTAGTCTTGAGATTTATAGGTATGCAATATATTTATGATTTTTCTATTAAAGAATGTTTACAATAACTAAAACACACACACACACACACACACACACACACACACACACACACACACACACACACACACACACACACACCTATCCCCAAACTATCAAATCAGAGGATTTTAAATATAACATGTAAACGTTTCTTTGTATGATCCTTTGATTCTTAAACTAAAGTCTTTTAACCTTTTCTCAAAATTTGGAGCCTAATGGGTAGTGCTTGCTTGTGATGGAGGTTAAGTTGCTAAGGAAACCGATTAGCTTTTTTACTAAAACTCCTATGTTCTGGCTTCTCCTGGCAGTGTACTCTAATAGAGTACCATCCTGGTCATGATGTTAGCACTGCCAAAAGATAGTCATAAAGTTGGGACATTGGGCAGTCCATCAGCATCTCAGATCTGAAGAAAAGCCTTAGAGTGACTCAAATGCACAAGAGAAAATGTCTCCTCCTCACATGAGGTTTAAGAGTCCATAAAAACCCTTATGAAAATCATGAAACCACCAATTGTGGAACAATCACTAACAATTTCTGGACTGCCTGATTGTCTACCACTCTTGGATGATGTCTTGAGATTCTTCTTTTTAATCCCTTAGGGATAACTTAAAGCCCTGTATGGGACTTTGCAGGGGTCTATACTTCTACTTTTAGAATCATTGCTGGCTACCTACTGTCAGTGATAGTGAAGTGTTAATGTACCTCCAAAAAAGCTTCCTGTAGTCACTTAAAAGTCATCCCTTTTTAGTGGGATCCAAACAGACAAGATAGGTGGGCAATAGGCCAAGACAGAGTTAAAAGTATCTTCCTTTAGTTCATTAGCCAGTGACCAAGAGGTGGGATTAAGTAGCCTGACAATTGCATCTCCATGGATATGGAAGGACAATAGTCTCACTGTTATCTCCCATATCTCCTGGAATTAGCAAGAGTCAGGTCATTGAACTACATGTTCTACTTGTGGGAATCCCTGTATATCCTCCTTTGTTTACAGCCATTGTTTATAACAATGAGGATCAATTAGCCAGGAGCTAAATTGCTATTTCTATAAGTTGTGATTCAAGAAGAAACCAAGGGCTTGGCTAGGTGACTGAGGTTCAATGGGAAGGTCTTTCCTATCCCACCATAACCATGTTAACTATGGTTGAGACTAGGGCCTTAGCAGCCATCTCAATATCCTGATGAGCACAGAGCACAGTGATTCAGAACTCAACTCAAGGCCTGGAAGTCTCAATCTCATGCCTCAGTAATCAATAATTCCTTGTTGAAGAGCCAAGAATACTGACCAAGGCTATGACTGGTGTCATTAATTGCTACTATCAGTATTGGGTCTATCTTTAATTTTTTTTTTTAATTTTTATTTGCTTTATTTCTTATTTCTGAAATAAAATAAGTATTTCCATAACATAGTATAATTTTAAAAATATGATTACATATGAAACAGAAAAGATCTATTATGTAACTTGCTATTCCTTTTAAATCTATGATAAAGTTATCATGTAAATTTTTCTTTTTTTCTTTCCCCAGTGATGACTACTATTAGAAAAAAATATGTGTGCATGTACACATATATGTATGTATACATTTATATGTATAAAAATCATTCTATATATATTTCTATATATCAATTCTTTCTTGGATACAGATAGTATTTTCCTTCAAATTTTTTGTGGCTAATTTAGGTATTTATAATAATCAAAAAGACTTATTTGACCAAAGTAAGGAATCCCTCCAATGGTCCAGAGAAAGCCAACACCTTCAAGGCAGTGTTAAGTGCTTGATTTTAACAAGTGCTTGTATCACATTAAAGATTGAATAGTCCTCAGTTATTATTTAATCCTATTTCTTCATTTTACATTATTAGAAGACTAATATCCAGAGAGATCAGCTGATTTTTCTTATGGTCACATAAGCTAAATGGTTGATGAATCAATAACAAAAGTCTCCAGTAAATAATTTGACTTCTAGTACAAGCTCTTTTTAGTCTTATATTAGGCAAAGTGGCTTTCACAGCACTTAGATCATATTCTTGGCTTTAAATATTTTACCAGTAGCAGTATTCATAAACATTAACCTTTCCCTTACTGAAATACTTACATTTATAATTAGAGTACTTTTTATGATCTAAAGGAAGAGTCTTCAAACTTATAATATCTACTCTTAGAATAAATCAATAAGCATTTGTTAAGAGCTCACTATGTCAGGTGCTGTATATACAAATATAAAAAATGAAATAAATACTGTCTTCAAGGAGCTGAAGCCCCCTCCTATGTGATTACCACAAATGAACATAAAACAACATGTAAAACAATACAATCACAATAAAAAGGGGTAGGAAAAGAACACCTACTTTATAGTTAAAATACACTATTTTGAGATAAAAGTAAGAGGAATTAAAGTATTACCTTTTCATCTAGCACTCCATTACGATCAAATTGGTAAAATGATGCTAGATGAGTAATAATCCACCAACTAAAACCCAATGGATCCTTGGAAGGGACAACAAGAAGAGAAGGTTGTTCTGTATCATTTGGTTTCTTAAAAAGATTCTTTAGAAGTTTATTCATCCATTTCCAAAAGGGCTATAGAAACAGAAATGATTCAAATGCAATTAAATTAAAACATTCTTCTAGGATCATGTATTTTGAATTTTATAGTAAAATTGTCATAAAAATATGAATGAAACCACTCATTAATCAATAGCTTTGAAAAGCCCTGAAATTATTGGAATTTTTCATTATTTAAAAACCAGCAAGTTCTCTAGCCTACACAGGAGAAAAAGCTGTAAGCACAGAAATTACATAGGTTAACATGCTGTATTTTGCTCACATCTAAAATAACAGAATGAAAAACCCAAAAAAAGACAATATAGTTGCATCTTAAAAAAATGAGTAAGACAACACTGTATGTATTATTATTTAATTTAAAGATACCTAAATGTTAAGATTGATTGTAAACAAAAGTCTACTTGACTGCTGATCCAATGAACCCAAATCTATTGAAAATATATGAGATTCAATACAAATTCAAAACAAAAATACTGAATAAAAGCAGATATGGCAAACAGGCAAACATGGTAGTTAAAATTCAATGAATGTTATTCTTTGAACAAAGAAAAAAGATTATTGTAGGTCATTATTATTATCATTATTCATTCTTCACTCATCTATTTATTGCTTATTTATTTCTATAGGGGTTTCCCCAGAACAATTCTCAATGGTAATTAACGTAAATGCTATTATTCACATCCTATAGATGAAGAAACTGAAGTTTAAGGAAGATATCAGAAATTTACTCCGGGCAAAATACCTGGTAAATGTTAAAGCCAGAAGCTGACTTCAGATCTTCTGACTCAATTATTTTTCCATCATGCAACACTGATTATTTCTGATACTTTGTGATATTAACATGAAATTATGACAGAAGATTAAAATTTTCTAATAAAAAGTCCCTATTTTGAGAATGCAACAGAATAACAAATCAATTTGCATCAATATATATCAATCCTTCAGTGGACCCAAAAATTCATAGATTTCAGTACTAGTCTACATTGACATACACTGAAACTCATCTATCCCTTCTTACCTTGTAGGCTTCTTGTATATACCCTATAAATCTCTCATAAAATATTTATCAAAAATCCTTAAGGTCTTGCTCTGGAACTTTTAAAATTTAACTGATGCAACCTTTTGGCTACCTACCTATCTGTTATCTTTTTGCTCAATACATTATCAGCCCACCTTCTTATTGTGGTTACATGTGCTTTGGTAATATATTTTATAGCACTGATCACCAATGTCTTATTTCTTTCTACTATCCTTTCAGATTTCTGCAACAAAGAATCTTCTAAGATGGTAGAAGGTTAAGCATATAGCATCACAGGAGAATTCTATGGCAAAAGTGGTAAAAATAAGATATAGTACTTTTCCAAGGTAAATGTACTAATGCATTAATTCAGTAGGCTGTTCATCTAACTGCATATAAATAATCTGACACAGAACAGTATGCAGTTTGTAACAGATGTTTAAGATATACTTTTAATATCTTTCATTTAATCATATGTATTCATATGTATTCTTATCCCCTTGCTTTCTCCTATGCCAGTATCTTTTGTATGGCTATAGATTTTACTGAGAAGATGCAGGAGTAATACAAGTCTCAAAAAATCAAAAGGGAAATGAGAAGAGACCTATCATCTATAAAGAATTCCTCTTCCTTTTGGACTTTGTGCAAAGTCTTTCGTATTAAAGTGGCCAAAACAGTCTTTTGGGTTGGTTTTTTTTTTTTTTTTTTTTTTGATTCACCTGATAAAGGATAACTAAACAAACTTATCTTTCTATTAGGGACTTTTGTACAATTATAACAATCATAGAAGAAACTGTGTTGAAGACTCTTAATAGGCTGCATTTTGTTCTATCAAGTCCAATACTTTTACAAACAATAAATAAAAACAAAACCTTATAATTTCTATAGCTCTCAGACTACAAGACTGTGGAGATTCTCTCACAAAAAGGAACCATAAGAGCCCACTTGTTTATCTTATCATATTTTCATAGACTATTGTCATAAAGATTTTATAGGGATGAGAAGGTAGTCAGATAGGGATTACTAGTAACTGGTGAACTAGGCAGTTTCTGATTCTAAGATTGTATGAGTCTTAGTCTACTTATTTTTGATAATAATAATTTCTGTGATATTTTCCATTCTTTAGAAAGTATATGCTTTTACAAATATGAAAATGAATCCCTCAGTGCCTTTAAAATTGTGTTAATTCCAGCACAGATTTCCTTTGTGTATATTTGGTCAAGTATCTAAGTTGCCATCAAGTATTCATTAACTCAGGTAGTTTCTAAGACTCCTAATTTAAAAAATTATTTTTCATATTTAAGTGTTACTAAGAAATAGCAAAAATCAGAGTCAATGTGTACACTTTTATCCATTTTCCTTTTTTCTTTTTTTTGGAACTAACAGCTTATTTTTATGAAATAAAATGGTTAGAACTATCATAATTGCATGTAGAAATAATTGTACATGTCATCAACTTCTTATTAAATTTGTTATTAAATTTAATCTCACTTCTAATCAGGTATTCTGACTATATATAGGTAGCTCTTGTTAAAATCACTCCTTTACATGTTGTTTTATCAATTTCTTCTTTTGTGATGCTATTCAGGTCATGTATAGCTTCTTCTGAGAATTTTCCTAAAAGCATTTTTGATTTAGGATCACAGAATGATATTTAGGTGTAATAATAAACACTTTTTGACTGTTTTTGTTTCTCCAACAAATCTCCAACAAATTTTTCATCATCCTCCATTATCACATTGAAGACACTGTATTTCCAGATATATGGTGGAATAAGGGAAGAGTATGCTATCAATATTCTTAGTAAAATTTCTTTACTTCTACCTCTGGAAAAAACTGTGGGGGGGGGACATATAAGAAGCAACTAGCTTCATTCAACTTTTCTTGTTTATGATCACCACGATTAAGTAATATAAGGGGAAATGCCTAAGTATTTTACAAAAAAACAGTTCTTAGTAAAAGGAAAATATGCTACTAAATAAACAATTCACATAATATACTGTTAAAATTATAACTATATAAAATTATAACTATTACTTTTAATATAAAATAAATTGGATTGGACTTATGATTTCAGTAATATCAAGAGAACTTCTCCAACCAACACAGACTGGCATGAACTCTGTAACTTCTAAATGGAGAGGTTAAATAACTTGCCATTGAACACATAGCCAATAAGCAGCAGAAGCAGAAGCAATAATCAAATCTTACTGATTCTGAGGCCAACTCCCTGTCCAATATGAAAAGAAAATCTATTAAGGAACATAAGAGTTATAGAGACTAACAATTATTATGCTAACATCTAAAGTAAAATACTCAAAATATGCATTAATATTATGTATATCCTAACTGCATATAATTTAAATGAAATTTAATTTGCAGATTTAGCAAATCTGCAAAAACACAATTGTCAATTTTTTTTTTTTTTAGAAATATTGAGATCAACCCCAAAAAAATCTTTTTTCATTTCCTTTTATACGATATTCTTTTGTATTTCATTCTAGACCATACAAAAGGAGCTAGGAAATTATCCAGTTTCTCTAGCCTGTTAACCTTCCTGCAGAAAAAGAAATTGGTCAAATTAGTGAAAACACTAATCTAAAGTAAACTATTCTTTCTCCTCTAAGTCTGCCTTATATTTTGAATCACAGTTTTTCTGAGGCAGATGGAGGTAAGCAAGTACTGTGCTATGAAAGCTTCCTGATATGCAACAAATAGCATGGGAAAGTAAAAACAAGCAGAAGATAGTGAATTGTCCGGGCTAGCTCCCTGGAGGCCTCAAGAATATCTGGATTCAGGATAAATAAAAGTCCTTGGTCTTTAGGGGGAGAAGTGAAGGTGACAGACAAACTGCCACAGGCTCTCCACCAACCTTTATCCTCCCTGTCAGAAAAGTGAGTATGGCTTGTCTCACACCACCCTCTAATTCTTCCTAAAATTCTCTGTATACACCTAACATTGAGCCAGCCAGCACAGAATAGTGAGAAGGGCCATTTTTCCAAACTTATGCTAATAGAATCATTGTCCAATGGGTATTAGCTTTAAGTGCTCAGTTGTCTGATATAAGTACATCTTTTAAGAGTTTCAGCCCTTTACATTGAACAATGTCACCTAAATTTCAAAAGGATGAGGCAAAGAATTTTATTCTTAGTCAGGGCTGCAATGTAAAGCAAGGGAACTGGTGCTGGACCTAGAGTCAAGAAGACTTGAGTTCTAGTTTGAACCTAGCACTTTAATTTCCTAGCTATGAGACCCTGGACAAGTTATTTAACCTCTATCTGCTCCATTTCAATCAACTGTTAAATGTTGTAATTATTCTCCCCTCCTTCCAGGTTGCTGTGAAGATCAGAGGAGATAGTATAAAGCACTTAGCAAATTGCCTGGTGTATAGTAGGCACTTAAATACTGTTCTCTTCATCCTGCTTGTCCAATATTATTTACATCAGAAATATTTGCCTAACCTATTCAAGCAAATTGTAGGAGTAAGAGTTTTAAAGACAATATTTAACTTGCAAATGCTGAATAATCAAGAGTTATCAATTCTAATACTACTGGCATGGATAATGGTTTATTTGGTGAAAAACAGCATTAGACTTATAGTCAGGAAACCTGGGTTCAAATCTTATTTCCTGCAATCTGACCAAGTCAATTAATTTCTGTAAGCTCAATTTCCTGATTTATAAAATAGAGCTAATAAATAATAACCTTTCTCACAAGTTGTTGCATCCAAAGTTGAAGTACTCAATATAAATAAATTCAGTATAGTATTTTGACCTTTTTTGTGGTTGTTGTTTGTTTGCTTTTTTTTTTTTTCTCATGTCATTCTTCTCTTTTGATCTGGATTTTTCTTGTACAGCATGACAAATATGAAAATAAGTTTAGAAGAATTGCACATATAATTACTTGTTATCTAGGGGAGGGGTGAGGAAGGATAAAAAGAAGAAAAATTTGGAACACAAGGTTTCATAAGGGCGAATGCTGAAAACTATCTTTGCATGTCTTTAAAAAAAGCTTTTATAAGAATAAATAAATAGATAAATGCAATATATAAAAAAAAAAATTATGAACATGACTTACTTCTGTGTGATACCCTTTACTTCTATGATCAAGAAGTTGAATAAGCAGGACCCATAATTCTCTGATGCATAGGCAGGAACAGTGGTGATTTATTAAAGCTTCAGAGGGCCTAACCTGAGAAAGAAAATAGAAAAATAAAGCACTGGATAACAAAAAAGTAAAACTCATTTTCTCCTATTGCTTTTAAAGAAAAAATATTTTCTCCATTCCTCAATTTGCTTTGATAGGAATAAGGACTGGGCTAGTGATTTTGTGAGTGCAATGAACTCTGGGTTATGAGTACAATTCTGCACTTTCTCAGTCAAAGTCTTACAGAGTCATCTGAGGCATTGAGAGGTTAAGTGACTTGGCCTCGATCACAGCCCTTATATGTAAGAGGTAAGATATGGAATCAAATATTTAGTATGTGCCAGGCACTGTGCTAAAGAGAGTTAAGCAATACGGTTTCCAACGCCACCTCTTTGACATACCATACTGTCTTTCATAACTTTTAAAATTTATACCCAATTATGGAATAGCCTAAAACAAAATGTACAATTTGATAATTTCTAAAAGAAATTTCCAATACACAGCAAAAATAATTATATAAACAAAAGATCAAGTGTGCATTACTGTCACGCTTTTATCCAATCTGTCTCAATATTATTTATTCAGTCTACCAGAATGAAATAGGACTTTGAATGAAAAGAATGAAATAGATGGGAAGGATTCAAATTTGTTGACAACAAAAGTTGACAAACTTTTTATATTAAATATATGCAGTTTATAAAGACAATGATTTCCACCTTATGTAATATTTCTGCAATAAAAAAATATCTTTAATGACTGGGTAATGTAGAAGTATGTATGCACATATATTTTTGTACGAAGAATTAACTTTCAATGTTTCACAAATTTGTATTTCTATAAATCAATAGGAGACATGTTCATTTAACATGATGAATAAAAGCTATTTTAATGGTATGGTTTACATTACTGTTTTCTATTCAATTACTGCATGAATTATTTCAATTAAAAACATGAATGTATTCATGTGGATTACCTTAAAAGAACACATGTGGTTAATGCTTATAGGCTTGCAAGTAAAAGCTTAACCACAGACATAAAAAACTATTAAATTAAAAAAAAAAAAAAAAACATTAAGGGCAAAAAAATTCCTGATATGTACAGTGCTTAGTCCTAAATATGTCTAAGATTTAAAATTAAGCTATCTTCAGTACCTCAGTGGGTCTGTGATGATCTCATCTACATTCTTTGAAATTAAGTGATAATTTATAAATCTGAGACTAAAATCTGTCCATCTCCTGAAATTAAGTTAACAGAACATAGTTCTGCTATACAAAAACAATTAAAGCCATTAAATTTTACTGATCTACTGTACTAAAAAAAAAAAACTGTAATATTGTAAAATATATGATCTCTTTGTGAACCCAGACTTTTTATAAATCAAGTCAAATCTCTCAAAGCTGGTCAGCTGTCTTTGTTCAGCTGCTTCTCACTTATCTCATCACTAGATAGCAGTGTAGCAACACATCATTACAGGGCTATACTCACTTATTTCAACATTAGTGGCAATCCCAAAACCCTAGATGTTTCAATACTTTTAAGGTTTTTCATTAAATAACATGTCAGTTTTATTGTTGTTCAGGGTCATTATTGGTCAGCAGTTTATAGACTCCAGAGATTTAGAAAGTTGAGTGAAAAGTAGTTATGGGAAAGGTTGTTGGGGAGGGAAGAGGGGGTACAGAGAGGGAGATGAGAGGAGAGAAGACAGGAAAGGAGAGGCTACAGGAGAGGAGAGTAAGGTAGGGGAAGGGAGATTTTGTTTTAAAATCTACTATTCTTACCACCTGCCAAGATTTAACATCTATGAAAAGAGTTGTCAGACTATCCTTAAGAATTAAATGGAAAATTACCTTTTAACCTTTCATATAACTGTCCAGTTAACTCCCAAATAAGTCTAAGGGCATTCTGTTTTGTCTTTTGAGAGATGGAAGAACTTTTAAAATTTTTTTTTTTAAAAAGTGGTTTTTGTACACTTGGTTTTTAATATAATTTTGGTTTTCCCACTCAGCTATCACAGAGTATTTTTAAAAAACACATCATGGGACATGCAATACTGACAAATTAAATATTTTGGACTAAGTACCTCTCTGTAAATGGAAGCAATACACTAAAAACAAAACAAACAAACAAACAAAAAAAAAACAGTCCTACACAATCAAAAGGATGAGAGATACTTTTATACCATTACCTTGGCATACCTACTGACTGACAAACTTATTAGGTCACAAAGGAGATTTTCACAATGTTCTTTAAACAGGCTGACGCTGGTCAAATTCTCACCAACCATATTCATTAACTGATAACTATACACAATTTGTTCTAAAAAAAACAGAAAAAAGGAAAATCTTTTCAAAATGTATCCTACTCAAGGCTTCTAAAACTTTTTTCTCATGATCTCTTTTTGCCTGAGAAATTTTTACATGACCCCAAGCACACAGGTATATAAAATAGGTACTCAAATCAAACATTTGTTTATTATATCATAATTTTGCAACCCCCACATTTAGCTATGAGACCCCATGTGGTGTGTCTTGACTCACAGTTTTAGAAACTCTATCTTACATTTTGGTTCTATAAAATTTCATTAACAGAAAAGAGTAGTAATATTCACTCCCTTTAGCTACTTCTTACAGGTACTATACTAATTAGTTTTACAAAAAAAAGATACAGTTTGAGGATATAGTCCTTGCTACTTACACTAGTTACCAAAAGTTCTTTCATATTCTGTTTGCAGATGTAGAGATATTCCTATATTCTTAAACACATTTATCTAAAATATTTGGCATAACTAAAAGGGCTTCAACCAGTCTGTCAGTCAACAAGTAACTGTTAAATGTTTAATATATTTCAGATACCATATCAAGTTTTAGGGATACAAAGAAAAGCATAGAACAGCCTGTATTCCCAAAGAGCTCATAGACTAATGGGAAATGCATGTCAATAGCTATGTAAAAACAAGAGAGAGACAAGATTAATAACAATAACAATAATCACCATAGTCAGCATCTATATAAGCTATAAATGTTACAAAGTACTTCACAAATATCTTCTTTTTATCTTTACAAAAATCCTGGGGAGGTAGGAACATAATTATTCCTATTTTTCAGATGAAGAAACTGAAAGTTATTTGCCCAGGGCAACAAAGCTATTAAATATTTAAGGCTGAATTCAAACTCATGACTTCCTGACTCCAGGTCCGATTGCTCTATTTACTGTGCATCTTGTTGCCTCTCTTTTAAGATGGGTAATGACCAACAAAACAAAAGGCGGCATTAAGTTAGGATTTTAGTTGGAACTAGAAAGAAATCAAGGAAAATGGAACATTGAGATTAGAGAAAATTTGAAGCATGAAAGACAGTCAGTGAAAATGTTCAACCTGGGAAATGGTGTCTCCTAAGAAGAAGAGGAAGGAGACTTAATGCCACTGTATCACTGAGCATATAGGGGGAAGTAAGATGTATGAAGACTGGAAAGGAAGAAGAGGTCATATTATGAAGACCTTTCAATGTTTCATCTTCTTTAAATTATAATTCATTCTAAAAAATATACATTGACCATAAACTGAATTACAGAAATAAAAACAAACTGAAAAGAAGTAGACACTAATAACAGCACCATACTACAAGTCAATATTCCAATCAGTGATGCTGAAGAGGGTAAAGTTGTTCAGTTCTATGAAGTGCCACAACATCTTATAGAAATAACACCAAAAAAAAAGTCATATTCATCAAAAGTATAGGGAATGCTAAAGTAAGAAATTCAAAGATCCATTGGAATATAGGCAAGTTGGCTTTGGAATACAAAATGAAGTAGGACAGAGACTAATAGTTTTGTCAAGATGACTTCCTGGTCACATCAAACACCCTTTTTCAATAACCCCCAAGGTGATTCCACACAGGGACACCCTCAGATGGTTAGTATCTAAATCAGATTGATTATATACTTCACAACCAAAAGTGGTAAAGCTCTCTATAGTCAGTTAAAATAAGGCATAAAGTTGGTTGTGGCTCATGATTTTCTTTTTGTAAAATTTAAATTGAAGAAAGCAAAAAAAATCATCAGACTTAGGTATAACCTAAATATCATCCCTTATGGATATGAAAAAAGGTGATAAATAGAACCTGATTGAGTGCTTGAAGAACTGTAAACAGAGGTTCATGATATTGTATAGGCAGCAACAAAAAAATATTCCAAAGAAAAAGAAGAGTGACAAAGCAAAAAAAGCTGTCTGAGAAGGTTTTATAAATAGCTGAGGAAAGAAGGAAAGCAAAAGGGGAAAAAAGAAAAGATATACCCAATTGAATGCAGAATTCCAAATAGCAAGGAGAGATAAGAAACTTCTTAAATGAGCAATGTAAAGAAACAGAAGAAAACAATTGAATGGGAAAGACAAGAGATATCTTCAAGAAATTAAGATTATTAAGGGAACATTTCATGCAAAAATGGTCATGATTAACAAAAGTAGAAGAGATTAAGAAAAAGTGGAAAAAATATACTGAACAATTATATAGGAAAGATCTTAAGATCACTTGTCTAGAACCAGACATCCTAGAGAATGAATTCAAGTGATCTTTAAGAAGCACTGTTAACAATAATGCTAATGAAGGTGACAAAAGTCCTGGTAAGCTATTTAAAATCTTAAAAGATGATGCCATTAAAGTGCTGCCCTCAGTATGTCAGTAAATTTGGAAAATTCAACAATGGCCTTGAGATTAGAAAAAATTACTTGATATCCCAATCCTAAAAAGGGCAATGCCCAAAATTGTTCAATTTATTGAACAATCAAATTACACATGCCAGTGGGGTTATGCCTCAGATTTATCAAATGAGGCTTCAGCAATTTGTGAACTGAGAATTTCCAGAAGAGCAGGCTGGTTTTCAAAGAGGCACCGAAATTAGAGATTAAATTGTCAACATTCACTGAATCATGGAGAAAATAAGAGACTTGTAGACTTGATTCTTCTCAATAGTTTAGTGATCCAAAGCAATCCCAATAGACTTTGGATAGAAAATGCCATCTGCATCAAGAAAAAACTATGGAGATTGAATGTAAATCAACACATGCTGTTCACTTTTTTCTGTTCTTTTTTTTTTCTTCTCCCAAGGTTTTTCCCTTTTGTTCTGATTTTTTTCTCCCAATATAATTCATAAAACAATGTGTATTATAAAAAAAATTTTTTATTTTTTTTAAAAAAGGGACTTTAAGGAAAAAACATTTCATTGACCATACTAAAGCCAGTAACTGTGTGAACCACAACAAAAATGTGGCAAATCCTTAAAGGGATTAAAGTAACAAATCATTCTACTTGTCTCCTGAGGAACTTGTATGAGGGTCAAGAAACAACATTTAGAATGAAACAGAACATTTATTGGTTAAGACTGAGAAAGGAATACAGAATGCTATATATTTTCACCATATTCATTAACTTAAAAGCAGAATGTATCAAGTGGCATGCTAGGTGGACAAATAATAAGCCAGAAAGTTGCCAAGAAATATCAGCTATCTCAGATATGTATATAAAATATTCTGATGGCAGAAAATAAAGAATTAAGAAGTTTCTTGATAAGGGTGAAAAAGGAGTGTAAAAGTTGGCTTGAAGCTTAATATTAAAACAAACAAACAAAAAAAAAAAAACTAAGATCAGAACAATTGGTCCTATCACTTTCTGGCAAACAAAGGGAGAAGAAATAGAATAGTATCATGACAAATTTTATATTCTTGGGCTCAAAGATCACTGTGGATGACAACTGCAGTCATAAAATTAAAAGATGATTGCTCCTTGGAAGGAAAGCTATGGAAGGAAAGCTATGGCAAATCTGGATAGGAAAGTAGATGTACAGTCAAAGCTTTGGTTTTTTTCAGTATGATTGTGTATATTGTATATATTCATATACTCAATAAGAGTTGGATTAAAAAGATATGAGTGCTACAGAAACAACACTTTTCTAAATATGGTTCTAGAGAAGACTTTTGAAAGTCCTTTGGACAGCAAGGAAAAATTAGTTAATACTTAATAAAGAAATTAATTGAGATTATTCATTGGAAGGACAAACACTGAAGCTAAAGCCAAAATACTTTGTCCACATAATGATTAGACAAGTCTTACTGGAAAAGAATCTGAGGTTAGGAAAGGATGAATAGATAGTGTTAAAGGATCGAACATGAGGATGGACAGACTTGAGAAAATAGAGGAAGATGGAAGGGTGTGATGTCTTATGTTCATGGCATCATAAAGAATAAAACACAACTGACAAAAATCACAACACTAATAATATCTCCTATATATACACTACACTTTAAAGCTTGTAAAGTACTTTACAAAAATTAATCTCAAAATTCTCAACAATCCTAAGTGAAGTACTATTATCATTCCCTTTCACAGATGAGGAAACTGAGATTCATAGAAAATAAAGTGATTTGCCCAGAATCACAGAACAATTATTAAATGTTTCAGAAGAAAAGTGAAATTTGGTCTTTTAGATTTCTATAACCATTTTGCCTCAAATCTTTTAGGGCAGAAAAGTAAGACTGAAACAGGGATGATAAATTATCAGAACATGGAAATGTGTATATATACTAGAGGTCCAAGTGAGGACAAAACAGCTGGGGAGGGGATTTTCATCAAAACTTGCACATCTTCTCAACCTCAGCCATCTGATTATAGCTAAAAAAAATTATTTGGAGAACTGTATTTCACGGAGAAGAAAAAAATAAGCTGACTTCTTAAGTAACAGGAAAAAATATCTTTTCAAAGTACTGTGGTAATTTATCCATTAAATTACTATTTTGATGCCTAATGGTGGTACGGAAATCTACTTGGGTTCTTAAAGCTGGGCTCAGTTTTGGCAGTTCCTACCAAAGCAATGAAGTTTTCTGTGAGTAGAGGCCTAACTGCAGTGGATTGTAAATCTATCAGCTAGGAACCAATTTAATTAAGGAACACTAGATTAGCAATAAGATGATGACTTTTTCAGGCATAGCAATCTTAGAAGCACTTCAATTTAACAGTAGTAGTACTCATACTAAGAAAATAAAATATTTTTAAAGTATTGTAATAATCAAGAATCTAGAATTAGGCAGGTAATAAATATTTTTAAATGTTAACAGTGCTAATATGATATTGGTTGGAACTTCTACTTTCCTTTACAAAAGAACCAAAACTAATCTTTATTAAATGTACATAACTCAACAAAATAGTCAGGAAAAGGAATATAAAGAAATTAATGGAAAGGCAAGACACACAATGGCACTACTTAGACTTACTTGATGCTTTTTCACCTAGGATGTGAAGAATTTCCAGCACTAACCAATGGATATCCAAATGAAGATGTATTAAATGCCATGATGGTGGAAACAGCTGTGAAAGACATCCAGAGACTGAATTATCAATTACGACTGAAATTCCCCAATACTTTCATACGTGTTATACTGCTATATAGTTTTCCTAGTCACCTATTTTTCTTAGTATACAAGGTTGAAGGCCCAATTAACTGACTACCATTCTGAAACATAGACAAACCTTTTATCTCATTTATCATTAGAACAGCTCTGTAAAGATTTGCAGTAAGGATATATTACCACCTCACTATATTGGTTTAAGAGAGACTTAACTAAAAGCACTGAAAGAGAACTGAAGAGTTTACGTAAAGTTACTTCCAACCTTTGATTCCATTCAAGGTGCAAGCCAGGAAACACTTCAGAAAAATTACATAAATTTCCATTGTTCTTATTTTAGAATTTTTCTAAGTGAAGTTAAGAAAGCAAATTTTTATCAGGTTCCTTAAGTGTCATTTTATGATTTTAAACACTTCTATGAGCCATTATGTTCATGAGGATGGCATTAATTTGATATTAAATATCCTCATCTTGTCAGGATTTTTCACTAGTGTGAAATTCAAAATATACACTTGGATTATTAACACCACAATAAAAATAGTTACATTACTCAATGTATTATTTTTTTAAAAATCTAACTGATAATGCTGTCACTTCTTGCTGGTTCATGTGACTATGTGATCATAGCTTCAAAAGACAAATTTTTAAAAACAATATTTTTTGTTCTTTAAGTGATGAAATCACATGGCATTTTGTTATTTAAAAAATTATCTTTTCCCCTAGTCATTTTTTTCAAGTTCAATTCAATTCAATTCAACAAGTTCTTATTAAACATCAATATATGACTGACATCCTACCCTCATTCTACTAAGGAGGAATAAGGAATGATATGTATTATACTAGTACATTTATGTATCACAAATATATAAATCAATTTCTGTAGTGGGAAAGTGTTCCATAAGACGAAAATAGATCCTGTGGATGAAGTTGAGCTAAGGATTCTAAAAACTCTGGAGAGATGAGGAGAGTGTTTTAGGCATGAGGGACAGCCTGTATAGAGTTTTAGAAACAAAAGAAAAAATATCATGTATAGAGAATAGGGCGTAGGCCAGTTTGGTTAGAAAACAATGGATTAACAGGGAATGATAGGTTTAACAAAACTTTATTCTGTTGATTTTCAAGTCAAACTATCTTAAATTTGCCTATACAAAGCAATAAAGAATCTGTTTGGCAAAGTGAATGTGGAGTGGCTCAGAGTAATGAAACTCAGGCTCAAGAATCACCCCTGGGAATATATAACCCTGATCAAATTACTTTACCTCTTTCTGACCAGACAATTATTTAAGAAGGAAAGAAATAAGCAATTATTAAGTAACTATTTTGGTACAATCAATTCATTTGGTCCTCATAACAATCTTGTGAGGGAAATGCATTTTACAACCACACAAAGTACAAAATTTCCATTTTACAACTGAGGCAAACAAAAATTAATGATTTGCCCAGGGTCAAACAGCTACTATATATCTGGGGTCAAATTTGAACAAAAGTTTTCCTGACTTCAATGACACTGCTTCAAATAGGTACCAAATTGCAGAGAAGATGTTGATCTGCCATTGATCATGGCAATGGAGTTTTTCTCATGAGAATTTCGCAATACCAATGCAATCACAAGCCAAGTACCATTCTATTCCATAAGGATCAGTAACAGGTAGTCATACTTACTTCATGATCACTTACATGACTTCATGCTTATTTCCATTTCTATTTCTTCCTGTCACTAGCTTAAATTACATATTCTTCTGAGTGGTTGTTATTGGGTTTTTGTTTTAGTGATTCATAGTTTTGATTGACTTAGTAATTCATAGTTCATATGTGGGGGGAAAGAGCAAGTTCAGTATATTCTATGAGAATTTGGCAGAGATGGGGGATGGAAAAGAAAAGAAAAGAAAAGAAAAGAAAAGAAAAGAAAAGAAAAGAAAAGAAAAGAAAAGAAAAGAAGAGAAGAGAAGAGAAGAGAAGAGAAGAGAAGAGAAGAGAAGAGAAGAGAAGAGAAGAGAAGAGAAGAGAAGAGAAGAGAAGAGAAGAGAAGAGAAGAGAAGAGAAGAGAAGAGAAGAGAAGAGAAGAGAAGAGAAGAGAAGAGAAGAGAAGAGAAAAGAAAAGAAGAAAAGAAAAGAAAAAAGAAAAGAAAAGAAAAGAAAAGAAAAGAAAAGAAAAGAAAAGAAAAGAAAAGAAAAGAAAAGAAAAGGAGGGAGAGGCAAGGACAGGAAAAGCTAGAGAACTCAACTTGGAAGTAACTTCTCCATTTTTTGTCCTTCTGTACTTTCTTATGTATTTATATCCTTATGTACTTTCTGTCCTTTCTTATTCTTCTCATGTACTTATTAATAGGTTAATTTATGTCACTCTTATTTACATAAATAGCTTATCACAACTACAAGATTATAAGCTCCATGAGAACAGGTATGAATCTTATTTTTCTACCTCCGAAGCTGATAGAAAAAACTGAGATCTATAATAGAAATTTGTGGGATTTTGCTCCTTATGATATTACTTTAAATGGTATTAGACATATTGATATCTTACCTGAAGGAAGGCAGGTTAATGATCATTCTACAGAATCTCCTGATGTCCTTTCTAGTTCTAAAGTTAGGAGTTCTAACACCTAGGGACTTAACTGAATTTTATTTTAATTTTAGTAAAGGTTCTAGAAGCAGAAAAAAAAAAATTATTAACTATTAGCATTTTATAATAATGCCTACTTTCTTTTCTTTGAGATATTTTCATCAAAATGTTTGGGCTCTCCAAGCCTTTAAGCTCTCTATCAGGAAGACAATAGAAGCTTTAAAATACAAGTATTTGTATATGTTTTTAATTCATTTTATTTCTGTAGACTTTTAGCTCAGATTCTACTGTTATTTGCTGATACACATAAAAAAAAAAAAAAAAAAAAAAAGATGTCAATTTCAATGATTGCCTTAAAGTACTTTCATGGAGAGTGACCTGGTAATGTTGATATAATTATTTTATAAAATTATTTTTTGCTATGTGAAAACTATATATATACATATACATATACATATACATATACATATACATATACATATATATATATATATATATATATACATATATATATATATATATATATATACATATATATACATATGTATATATATATATATATATATATATATATAAAGAATGAATAAAATAAGGCAAACCTTTATTTGGTTTTGCACTACAAATGCTCCTGGGATAATACTGGAGTGGTCAGAAAGACGGCCAATGTATAAGATCAATCCATGAAGTTCTTCAACTAATACAGAGGGAAGTTGGGCTTCCAAAGTCTCATATGGATGAACTGGAACATCATTCTCTGTCTCATGTATTCTCAAGTACCTGAAAACCCATAAGATACTGTTATCCATCACACATCAATCATACATGCATGTTAGGTCACAGAATTTTTTTTTTTTAAATGAGTCAGACATCTTACCTAAAGATGAAAATTTTCACATAATGAAGAAACATGACACATTGATGCCTAATATTGTTTGCTTCAGAGTGTAAGGCTGATGCCTGACCTGTAAATAAAGTAAGCATTATTAACCTCAAGAATTATCCTACAGAAAAGATTGATAGTGTCTCTTCCATCCCACTGCACCCTGCTCCCCTCTCACACAGTGAACTTATAGAAGTTTTAGGATCAATAAAATCTTGGCATTAATACTCTTCATAATTTATTCCCTTTCTTTGTTGTCTTCTGACAATTTACTTTACTACACTTACTTCATAATCCAGTGACACCAGTCTGCTTGAAATTCCTCAAACATATACTTCATCTAACATCTGTCTTTGAACTGACTGTTCCCCCAACTCCACATCATACCTGTAAAATCTTCTGTTTCCTTACCTCCATCTCCCTGGCTTTTTCATGACAACTCAAATCCCAGCTTCTTTAGAAGACCTGTCCCACAATAATTAATGTTTTCTCCTTTTAGATAACCTTCATCTACTCTTTATATATCTATGTATCTAGTTACTTGTATGTAAATTGATCTATCACTGCGTTTGGACAGTGGCAGTATTTTCCATTGTATCCAGTTCTTTTATAGGGTTAGATTATTTAATTTCCGATGGTCTAATCTAGTAAAGGGGCTATTCCAATCAATCAACCATAATTTGTTAAGCACCTATTACAAACCAAATATTGTTTTAGGCTCTGAGGATAAAGAGACTAAAGTAAAGCAATTCTTGCCTGATTCATTGTGGTAAACAGAGCACTGGACCTGGAATCAGAAATTAGTTCAAACTCTACCTCAGATATTGAGCAAGTCATTTAATTTCTTTTTTGCCTCCATTTTCTCAGCTTTAAAATTGAGATAAAAACAGCTCCTACCTACATTAAATGTTATGGAATATTATTGTTCCATAAAAAATGATCAGCAAAATGATTTCATAAAGGCCTGGAGAGATTTGCATGAACTAATGCTAAGTGAAATGAGCAGAATCAAGAGAACATTACATAGCAATAATCAATTCTGATGGAGATGGCTTTTTTCAACAGCAAGGTGATTCAGGACAATTCCAAAGCCCTTGTGCTGGAGAGAGCCATCTATACCCAGAGAGAGGACTGTGGGATTGGATGTACATCATAACATTTTTGCTATTGTTTACTTGCATTGTTTTATTTCTCTCTCTCTTTTTTTCCTTTTTGATCTGATTTTTCTTGTGCAGCATAATTACAGAAATATGTATAGAAGAAATGCACAGCTTATCATGTATTAGATTATTAGCCATCTAGAGGAGGGGAGTGGGGGGAAAGGAGGAAGAAAAATATTTGGAACACAAGATTTTATAAGGGTGAATGTTGAAAACTATCTACTCATGTTTTGGAAATAAAAAGCTTAAAAAAAGAAAAGAAATCTCAAACAAACAACAACAAAACCCCAGCAGGGTTTGGGTGAGTATCAAATGAAATATTTGTAAAGTGTTTAGGATGATCCACAACAAATAGTAAGTACCATATGTTTATTCCTTCCCCCTTTCTAACAAGTTCTATTTAAATGGATAAAGTATAACTTGCCCTGTTTTAAAATGGAAAATACTCCAATTCTCCAAGATAATGACAAACCAATTTGTTAGATATTCCTTTTAAAACTCTTGTTAACAAAATACAGAACTAGTCTCTTAACCTAACATTTTCCACATAGAATAAGATGGTTTGTGAGTATAATTATGACATCTCCAAAAGAAGTAATACTTGTTTAATTTTTTTAAAAAATTAAGACATAAGACTTTTAAATAGTGCTGATTGATTTCCAAATTAGCTTTTGCTTCTACAGACAATAACCATCTATGTACAAAACTGAATAATCTTGGTATAGATCCTAGGCTATTAATATTCTTTTAAAGCCTGTTTTATAACACTTCTGCCAGAATCAGACAATGGAACTGACAGGTGAAATTCTCATTGTAAAAATGTATAAACAGAGTTATGACTGCATTTTTAACTTATTTAGCACAGATTGCTTAGGCCTCCAGAGAGAGTAAATAGGAAGACAAGCATCTTCCTCTATACAGATGACCCAGGAGCAGCATTAAGAGGTACCTGAAGCTACTCATATCAGAAACAAATAAGTATTATCTATAATATAATAATTGTTGTATTTGGTATTAGGTAATTTTATTCCAATGATTGAATATATAAGTACTTGTTAGGAGCTAACATACCTAGGTAGAAAACAAAACAAAACAAAAAAACAAAACAAGGATACGGGCTTATTCAAAACGTAGATAGTCATAAGTAAGGTTCATAAATGGTCAAAGCAATGAATTATAAAAACATTTTCCCTTGAATTTTAAATAAAGAAAAATAACTTAATTTTGCCCATAAAGCTATATTCACTCTAATTTTTTTATTTCTATTTTTGGTACTACCTCCTCTCAGTCATGGAAGTTCAAATTTTCAAGGTCACCTTGGTACTTAGAAAGAATATTGAATTTGAAGCTGGTAAGTTGGATTGAAATTCTAATTCTATTACTTCTGTGACCTAAGCCTGGGTCTGTTTTCTCATCTATAACATGAGATTAGACTTAGTGACCTCAAAAGTTCCTAACTAGCTATAACTATCATGAGCCATCCTGGGGTCTCTTTTCCTTTCCCTCACCTACACTCCTATATGCAATTACATGCAAAGTTCTATCAACTCTTTTTCTATACCATCTACATTTGTTCCCATTTCTCTACTCATACAAGCACTATTCTAGTTCAACCTCTCACCACCTCTCACTTGGACTAGGACAATTTCTGTCCTCATCTTGTATTCTATAGGCAAGGACAACTGTAACAAGAAAACCTTAAGAATATGAATTGAGAATTTCTCTAAGTGTTTGAGCAAACTCTTAAGTATTTTTGAAAGCTTTGATACTATTCACTACCATGGCTCAACTCAAATCAAACTGGTCTCCAAAATTATCCTGATGGGGGTAAAGTCAAGATGGCAGAGAGAAACCAGGATTTTGCCTAAGTTCTCACCATTTCCACAAAAACAATGTTAAATCAAACCTCTGAACAGAATCTGGGGTAACAAAACTCACAAAAATTTACAGTGAAACAATTTTCCAGCTTACCTTCAGGACTTTAGCTTAAGGACTTCAGGAAAGATCTATTTCACTTGGCTAAAAGAGGACCAGGGCCCAGTACATTTGGGGAAATCTAGCAGGAGGCTATTAGCCACAGCACAGATCAGCAGTGGGTGCCTTTCAGTTCTGAATCAGTGTACTAATGGCTCAGCAAGACAGTTGTGATTCTTCAAATCCCAGTGCAAAGCCACCGAACTCCTGCACAACAGACAGGACCAGACCAGGCCAACCCAGCACAGGGCAATAGTTGGCAGCATTTCTGCCCGTACTCTAAGAGCAGAGATCAATTTTTTTAAAGAAGCAAAAAAAGCAAAAAGAAACCTGATCATATGCTGAGTGAAATTAGCAGAACCAGGAGATCATTACACACTTCAACAACAATACTGTATGAGGATGTATTTTATGGAAGTGGATATCTTCGAAAAAGTGAAGATCTGATTCAGTTCCAATTGATCAATTATGGACAGAATCAGCTACACCCAGAGAAGGAACACTGGGAAATGAATGTAAACTGTTTGCATTTTTGTTTTTCTTCCCAGGTTATTTTTACCTTCTGAATCCAATTCTTCCTGTGCAACAAGAAATTCAGTTCTGCACACATATATTGTATCTAGGATATACTATAACATATCTAACATGTATAAGATATCTAGGGGAAGAGGTGGAGGGAAGGAAGGGAAAAATTGGAACAGAAGTGAGTGCAAGGGATAATGTAAAAAGAAACTATGCAATGTACTGTTAAAAAAAAAAAAAGTTATAATTAAAAAAAATTTTTTTTAATTTAAAAAAAAAAGGAAAAAAAAAGGGACCTGATCATAGAAAGAAACAATGGTGACAAGAAAGATCAAAATGCAAACTCAGAAGAGAACAGCAATAGCAAAATGCTTATATATGTAGTCTTAAAGAGGAATATCAATTGGTCTCAAGCTCAAAAGGTTTTCTTAGAAAAGTTCAAAAGGATTTTAAAAATCAAGAGAGAAAGAAGAAAAATGAGAACTATGAAAAAAAAAGCCTAATAATCAAATTAATAAAAACCATATGATCATCTCAATAGATGCAGAAAAAGCATTTGATAAAATCCAACATCCATTCCTACTAAAAACTCTTGAGAGTATAGGAATAAATGGACTACTTAAAATAATCAAGAGCATATATTTAAAACCGTCAGTAAACATCATATGTAATGGCAATAAACTAGAACCTTTCCCTGTAAGATCAGGAGTGAAACAAGGTTGCCCACTATCACCATTACTATTCAATATAATACTAGAAATGCTAGCCTCGGCAATAAGAGCCAAGAAAGATTCAAGGAATTAGAGTAGGAAATGAGGAAATCAAACTATCACTCTTTGCAGATGACATGATGGTATACTTAGAGAACCCCAAAGACTCTGCTAAAAAGCTATTAGAAATAATTCAGAATTTTAGCAAAGTTGCAGGATACAAAATAAATCCATATAAATCCTCAGCATTCTTATATATCACCAACAAAACGCAACAGCAAGAGATACAAAGAGAAATTCCATTCAAAATAACGGTCGATAGTATAAAATATTTGGGAATATATCTACCAAAGGAAAGTCAGGAATTATATGAGCAAAATTATGAAATACTTGCCACAAAAATAAAGTCAGATTTAAATAACTGGAAAGACATTCAGTGCTCTTGGATAGGCCTAGCAAATATAATTAAGATGACAATACTCCCTAAACTAATCTATTTACTTAGTGCTATACCAATCAGACTCCCAAGAAACTATTTTAATGACCTAGAAAAAATAACAACAGAATTCAATTGGAACAACAAAAGGTCGAGAATTTCAAGGGAAGTAATGAAAAAAAAATTAAATGACGGTGGTCTAGCTGTACCTGATCTAGAACTGTATTATAAAGCAACAGTCACCAAAACCATTTGGTATTGGTTAAGAAATAGACTAGTTGATCAGTGGCATAGGTTAGGTCCACAGGGCAAGATAGTGAATAAAAATAGCAATCTAGTGTTTGACAAACCCAAAGATCCCAAATTTTGGGATAAGAATTCATTATTTGACAAAAACTACTGGGAAAACTGGAAATTAGTATGGCAGAAATTAGGCATGGACCCACATTTAATACCACACACTAACATAAGATCAAAATGGGTCCAAGATTTAGGCATAAAGAACGAAATCATAAATAAATTGGAGGAACATGGGATGGTTTACCTCTCAGACTTGTGGAGGAGGAAGGAGTTTATGTCCAAGGGAGAACTAGAGACCATTATTGATCACAAAATAGAAAATTTTGATTACATCAAATTAAAAAGCTTTTGTATAAACAAAACGAATGCAAACAAGATTAGAAGGGAAGTAACAAATTGGAAAAACATTTTTACAGTTAAAGGTTCTGATAAAGGCCTCATCTCCAAAATATACAGAGAATTGACTTTAATTTATAAGAAATCAAGCCATTCTCCAATTGATAAATGGTCAAAGGATATGAACAGACAATTTTCAGATGAGGAAATTCAAAATATTTTCACTCATATGAAAGAGTGTTCCAAATCACTATTGATCAGAGAAATGCAAATTAAGACAACTCTGAGATATCATTACACACCTGTCAGATTGGCTAAGATGACAGGAACACACACATAACGATGAATGTTGGAGGGGCTGTGGGAAAACTGGGACACTGATGCATTGTTGGTGGAGTTGTGAAAGAATCCAACCATTCTGGAGAACAATCTGGAATTATGCCCAAAAAGTTATCAAAATGTGCATACCCTTTGACCTAGCCATACTACTACTGGGCTTATATTCCAAGGAAATACTAAAAAAGGGAAAGGGACCTGTATGTGCCAAAATGTTTGTGGCAGCTCTTTTCATAGTGGCTAGAAACTGGAAGATGAATGGATGTCCATCAATTGGAGAATGGTTGGGTAAATTATGGTATATGAAGGTTTTGGAATATTATTGCTCTGTAAGAAATGACCAACAGGAGGAATATAGAGAAGCTTGGAGAGACTTACATGAACTGATGCTGAGTGAAATGAGCAGAACTAGGAGATCATTATACACTTCAACAATGATATTGTATGAGGATGTATTCTGATGGAAGTGGATATCTGTCCATCATTGATCATTTAGAACTGGATTAGACCTTCTCTATGTTGAAGATATCCACTCAACTGTGTAATGGCTATGAAAGCTGTGGTATATGTCTGGAATGGAATATTATTGTGCTATAAGAAATGACAAGCAGGATGACTCCAGAAAAATCTCAAGACTCACATGAAATAATGCATAGTGAAATGAATAGAGCCAGGAGAATGTTATGTCACAGCAATATTGTTTGATGGAAGAGCCATGAATGACTTGGCTATTCCCTACAATACAATAAACTAAAACAATCCCAAAGGAATAATAATGAAGCATACTATCTGCCTCCAGAGAAAGAACTGATATTGATTAAATATAAATTGAAGCATGCTATATTTCACTTTCTTTCATTTTTAAAATCTGCTTCTTGTACAAAATGAATAATGTGGAAATGTTTATATAATTGCACATATACAACTTATATCTGATTGCTTAACATCTCAAGGAAAGCAGAGGGTCAGAAGACAAGGAAAGAATCTGGAATGCAAAACTGTAAATCAGAATGTTAAAAATATTGAAAAAAAGATATTAAGTGTGACAAGACTATCTATATCATGATATCCCTATACAAATAACCTATATGACATACAACAATGCATTTCTAAGGTTTTATTGAACTTGACAGAACATTAAAGTCAAAGATGCAGTAGAGAAGGTTTTTGTTTGAGATACTGATCAGGCCCCTTCCAATTCTGAGAATCTATGAATATAAATCTGGACCCAAGTCCAATAACCTGTCCAAGACTACAATAATCACTCAGAAATGGGCTGCCTATAATGTCTTACTGCTTCATTCAAATAAACTGTTTTGTAGAATTCCCATTTCATTGATTCTAAGAGAAGGATAAATTAACTCCATAAATAATGATGTCTATATAAATAAAACTTACCTGGTTACATAAACACTGATTAAATACTGAAAAACAGTATCTCTCTCACACCACTAATGATGGGGGAAAGGCCCTCAAAATTCCAAACTGTATTGATTCATTAGTCAATGAAACTGCATAAGTAGTACATTAAAAAGTACACAAATAAGAATAAAAATAATAAGTACAATAAGTACAAATATAGTTCAGAAAAAATAACAACATAATAAATCAAAAGCTTTTAGAGTATAAAGTCTACATATCATGCATTGTGTCTTCAAGAAAAGAAGGTTAACAGGTCCTAGACAAAGCAAGCACTACAAAACAACACAAAAAAATAAAACTGATCTTTAGCAATAAGGAAATGACTGGTTACTGGTGTGCAAGTCATTTCCAAATTAGGTGTCTTTGCAATCAGGCCCCCAAGCCTTTCTATGAAATAAGAATCCTTTCTTTTTATTCTGAATATTCTTCCAGCTTGCCTGGACATTACATTTTAGCACTAGTTCTCTGGAGGATCTCGGGATGGGCCTTGGTCTCAGCAGGATAGTCACAAGGATAGTCAGGAATATAATCTAAAGTTTTTATTCTCACAGATAGCTTCCATGACAATCAATATCTATGCAGTGTGAAGAAACCTGAAGGCAGATTCCCAGTGTGTTGGGAAGACATACATAAGGGGTACAAATTATGAGAGGAGCTCACAGTTGATCATTTGATGCAGACAGGGCATGCATTGGATTTGGAATCAAATAGTCTTCAATTAAAATTCAAACTCCAGCACTGTGACACTGGGCAAACTACTTAAAATCATTTTGCTTGAGTTTCTCTATTTTTAAAATAGGAGAGCTCACCTGAATGACCTCTCAGGTCTCTTTCAGCTCTTAAGCTATATATGATCTTATGACATTTCAAAGAATTAGTAATAATTCTTATTACTATTATTTTTCATGAGTAGCAAGTCGCAAAGATAAATTTTGAGAGCCTGAAGTTAATTAACAACTAGTTGTAAGTCCTGCTCTTCTCTTATTCCTCTATTATTTTTCCAGAATCAAAAAAAAGGCCCTTGGTCCATGACATCATTACGAAGGTTCTAGACACTTGGTCCATGAGTTTATTAAAAAGAGGTACTAAATCACTAATTTTGGAAGGGATGTATGTCTCCACCATTAAGAAAAAAAGTACTTTTCTCAAGCAAGTGAAATAAATTATTAGAAACAAAGTCATAAGTTGATTTATCTAAAGATAGGAAGATGTTTTGCAATCAAAAGGAATACCACTAAAATTGAAAGAAAAATACCGACAAAGAAATTTTTTTTCAATAAATTTATATGATGAAAATCTGGATTTCAGAAATAAGAAATAACTGCTACACATCTATATGGCACACTCCCCAGTGGATCAACTATCAAGGAATGAAACATTTTTTAAGGAAGATATGTAAGCTATTAATAATGAAATGAATAAAAAGCTCAAATCCCCTAATATTCAGAAAACCGAAATCAGATGACCCTAAAATCCCACATTATAGCTACTAGAATGGCAAAAAATAGAAAAAATTATAAAAACTAGATGTTGACAGGGCTACAGGGAAAGTAGATATTCTAATATAATTTTGAAGCATAATATAGCAACAAATAAGTAACAAAAAAAAGATCAAATCCCTTAATTCAGAAATTCTATTCTTAAGGCTTTTATCCTAAAATATCACAGAAGGAAGAAAAAAAGGACTTATCTGTACAAAACATTCCCAGATATTTGATTTAAAACAGTAAAAAACTGGAAATATCAATATGCTTAGTAATTATAGAATCATTCCATTATTATTAAAGTTATCTACTATCTAGTGCAGGTATATTTATACCATATTCAATTAGTGTTTAAATACAGAACATTTGCTGTATTGTCCTCCCAAATTGAAATAACAAATAATTTATTTTCATAAATAAGTAATATTTAATAATAATAATTAATAATTATATTTAATTAATGATTTAAAATTTTTTTTTACTATTAAGACAAGTCAAAAAACATTTTAAGCTACAGCTCTGTCTGCAGTATTCTACAAGCATTAAAAATAAAAAGAAAGACCAAAAGACAATAATAAAACAAAAAGTGGCCTCTATTTCAATGATTTATTTTCTTCAGTGATAGACATTATAATGATGAAAACCAACAACTCTTTTACATCTTAATAAAGACTCTTCATGAGTTGTTGTGTCCAAAAAATAAATTATAGTAAGGCCAAAAAGATGCTCCTTTCTGTATTTAGCTAGGCTAGTCACCAAATAAGAAATATGCTCAAAAAAACAAAACAAAAAAAAAACCCTAAAATTGGAACCTTTCCAGTGTGCAAAGATTTTGCCAGAGCTTTCACCCCTCTGGTCTGGGCTCAGAGATAGCTTAGATTCCTTTTACATTTTACAATGAGGCACAGAGGTAAGTTTCTAAGAGTGTCCATTCTATATGTAGAATATAGGCTTTTTTGCACTTTGCTTTCACAGGAGACAGTAGAAGACAACTACCTTATCTAAATAATTTGCCCTTCTATTTCCCAGCTTGTCTTCTTTGCATCAAATGCTTCAATTACTTTTGCTTCTCAAATTCAGTTCTAGACGCTAACACAATAAAAAATCCAGGGGGAAAAAAAGATTAAGACAATATATGCATGATATTTCCCTTATCGTTGAAGAGCTAAATAATGCAGTAAATAGAGCACCAGGTCTGGGGTCAGAAAGACCTGAAATCAAACTCATTCACTTAATTTTTACCTTTAATTTTCCACATCTTTAAAATGGAAATAATACCACCTATCTCTCAGAGTGGTTGCATTTTTTGTAAAGTACTTAGCATAGTACCTGGCCTATAGATCTCCCTCCAATTTTCCCTCTCTTCCTTTCTTCCTTCCTCTGAATTAAAAAAAAAAAAAAAACTTTTTTCATTTGTTTTTTCATAATAAAGAAACTAGATGTCAGTTATTTTTCATCTTCTAGTTCTCCAAACTGAGAATGGGAATTCCACTACTCTATAATAATAAAACCCTAATTTGAAAAAAAAAAAATTCTAGAAATCTCATATTATTTAGTAGTAATGATTTTTGCTACATTTAAAACACATTTTAAACTTACCCAAATCACAGGTAGTCTGTAATAGTGTTTCCAATTTGTAAATTTGTTGCCTGTTTTAAGTAAAAGGAAAAAGCCACTTCAGATAGTTTATATGATAGAAAAGCTATTATGCAAAACTCCAAATATATTAATATAGATTACACAGCTCCTCTTACATTTCTATCACATTTTTCTTTTTTGAAAATTTTAAATGAAGATCTCATAAATTAACAGTGTCTATTAAGTATTTAGGGAACATAATCAGTGTATGATCTTTAAAGGATCATTTCAAGCAATGAAGTTTTCCTTTAAGATACATAATTCTATCTCTTTCAACTCATAATCTGGCTCTTCTTAGAAATTCTATAAAACATTCTGTACAAGATAATGTAACATCATTTCCCATTAACAATATGAGATTATGTTTGTCCTAAATGTACCTATAAAACTTTTACATGCCAAATGGTAAGGGGAAAAAAACAATTATACAACAAATGTACTGGGTATGGTGGATAAAAAGAAACAGTCAAGTCTTAACTCTCCTACATACTAGTTAGTTATATCACCATGAATGTAGTCACCTAACTTCTCAGTACATTAGTCAACTCTCTCAGACCAGAAGTTTATTTGCATTCCTAGAGTTTTTATATCTTACCATAGTAAGGTTTGTATCAAATAGGACAGCAGTATTTTTTTGAGCAGAAGATAATAGTTTATTACACATAATTATCATTACAAATATACTAAATATTCTTCTTATATTAATTCCCTTGAGATCCACAACCAAAACCCTCTGAAATAAGCTCTATAGATATTATATCTACTTTATAGATGAAGAAGTGAACACAGAGAATTTATGTGATTTGACCATGTTTACTTAGCAATTAAGAATGGAAGGCAGGATCTAAATGGATTAAGCATTTTCTCTATTACATAGGCCTTCACTTAAGGCACTACTAACTTAAGATGCCAAAACCTAACACAATACCCCTACCTCAATTAAACTAGCATTATCTCCAAGAACAGTCAACATAATCCCTCCCCACACTTTTAGAAAATTTAGTATCACATGATTATTGGAATAGACTACAAATTACAACCAATCATATGTTTTGTAGGTGGGAAAAAAACCAAAACCTGGACAGATGATTTACAGGATACAAGTTGTGAAATAGAAAATACAATACCAGCAAATATAAAGGACTATAATGAATAGATTTTTTAAAGAAACACATTAAAAAGATGATTCAGTCTTTTATTAGAAGATAAATAAGATAAATAATACAGATCACTGATCTCACAAACAAGACTACTATATATCTTAATCTTACTTTAAAACTTTCAAAATAAGTTCTATAATTTTTTGTCTTCTAAAGTAGTAGGTTTATCACTACTGCTCACTGATGCTATTCCCTCCATCCCCCCCCCCAAAAAAAACAAACAAATATACCTGCATAAGGAAAAGAGGTCTTTAGGAGAATTCACTAATGCAATTTCAGTCACCCACTGGAATCCAAAGAGTTCCACTATATCCTCTTCAAAGTTGGTTGGTAAAGGGTCCAAGCAAAGTAACAATCTGAAATTGAAACATTTGGATTCAGGCACACATAGGCTTGTGGGATATACATCAAAGAAATTACTGTGCTACATGCTGTATAGTATGACATTAGTCTACTCAATATCATCTTTTCTGTTCCTAAAACAGAGCATGCTATCTCTTGATTTCATTTTTGCAATTTATCTTCCATGCATGAAATGCTCTCCCTCTCCTTCTGTGTCTTCTGACTTCATTCAAGTCTCATTTAAAATCTTACATTCTCTAAGAAGTCTTTCCCAGTTTTCCTTAATCTTAGTGTCTTCCCTCTGAGATTAACTTTAACTTATCCTATCTATATCTATATATAGATGTATATAGATATATCATTAGTACATAGCTTTTTGCATGTTGTCTAGGCTGTTATAGTGAATTCTTTGAGATAAGGGACATTTTTTTTTTCTTTCCTTATATCCCTAAGGTTAGCACAGTTGCTGGAACATAGTGGGCACTTACTTAATAAATAGTTGATTTATTGACAGATTGACAATAAAACATCTATTGTAAACCAACCATATCAAAGTTTCTGAAAGTGAGAGAAAAATAAACGTAATATGACCCCCTTCCCTCAAGCTTATAAACTATCAAGCAACAAAGTATTCACCTCACAAACTAATAACAAAAAATTATAATAAAAGTACCCTAGATAATACAGAACCTGGTGAGTTGTAGGTCAATGTCTCTCTCATAAACAGTCATCTTTAAAAAAACAGAATTAGGTCACAACATACTCTCCTGGTTAAAGAAAACAAATCCTGATCTTTTCAGGAAGTGTTATTTGACTTTGAAATCTAATTAAAAATCATTTTGAGCAAAATCCATTGAATAAAGTCATTGATCACATTGGAATAAATGCATGTCAACTATGAAAAGTTATATGCCAAATAAAAGAGACCCAAGGAAAAAATACTTTTCAAAAAAATATTTTCTCAATAGTATTTATCAAATATATGTAAAGATCGTTTTCAACATTTGTTTTTGTAATAGTTTTCAACATTTGTTTTTGTAAAACTTTGTATTCCAAATTTTTCTCCCTCCCTGCCTCTCCCCCTCCCCTTCCCCAAAACAGCAAACAATCTGATATAGATTAAATATGTGCTATCCTTTTAAACACATTTCCATATTTGTCAAGTTGTGCAATAAATATCAGAAGAAAAAAAAAAAAAGGGAAGAAAAAAACCCAAAAAAGGTTAAAAAGTTAAAAATACTGTTTCAATCCACATTCAATTTCCATAGTTCTCTTTGGATGTGATTAACCTTTTCTCAAGTCTATAGGAATTGCCTTGGGAAGAGCCAAGCCCATCATAGTTGATCTCCACATAATCTTATTACTGTATACAATCTTCTGACTCTACTTACTTTACTTAGCTTCAGTTCCATAAACTCTTCCCAGGCTTTCCTAAATTAGCCAGCTCATAATTTCTTATAGAACAGTAACATTCCATTATCTCCAAATCCCATAATTTATTCAGCAATTCCATAATTCATAGGCACATACTCAATTACAAAGAAACTTGCCATAAACATCCTTGTACTTTTGGGTCTTTTATACCCTTTTTTATTATCTATTTGGAATACAGACCTAATAATGAGATGGCTGGATCAAAAACAGTTTCAAATTGCTTGGCAGAACAAATGGATCATTTCACAACTCTACCAACAATGCATTAGTGTTCCATTTTTCTCACTTTCCCTCCAACATTTATCATTATCTTTTCTGGTCACCTTAGTCAACCTGAGAGATGTGAAGTGTTACCTCAGTTGTCTTAAATTGCATTTTTCTAATCGACAGTGATTTAGAACATTTTTTCATATGACTAGAAATAGCTTTAATTTCACTTGAAAATTGTTCATATCCTTTGACCATTTATCAGTTGTGGAATAATTTGAATTCTTGTAAATTTGAGTCAGTTCTCTAATCTATTTTAGAAATGAGGCTTTTATCAGAAACAGCATTCTGCTCCCCTTCTATTCCTGACTACATCAGTTTTGTTTGTGCAAATCTTTTAAATTTAAAATAATCAAAATTATTTATTTTGCATTTTATATTGTTTTCTAGTTCTTTTGTCATAAATTCTTCCCTACTCCTTAGATCTAACAGGTAGACTATCCCTTTCTCTACTAACTTGCTTCTAGTATCATCCTTTATGTTTAAATCATGAATCCATTTTGACTTTATCTTAGTATAGGGTGTTAGATACTGGTCAATGCCTAGTTTCTGCGATACTATTTTCCAATTTTCCTAGCAATTTTGGTCAAATAATGAGTTCTTATCGCAGAAGCTAGAGTCTTTAAAGTTATTAAACATTAGATTATTAGTCATTGACTATTGTGTCTTTTGTACTTAACTTATTTCACTGATGCTCGACTTTATTTTTTAGCCAATACCAAATGATTTTTATGATCAAATGGATGATGATATTAATAAGTAGATTATTAAGTAAAATTGTTATTTTTATTATATTAGCTCAGCCTATCCATGAGCAATTAATATTTTTCCCATTGTTTAGCTCTAACTATATATGTGTGAAAAGTGTTTTGTAATTGTATTTGTACAATTCCTGGCATTGTTTTGGCAGATAGACTCCCACATACACAAATGTCAGTGATTTATGTGGGTTTATTTTATACTCAGCAACTTGCTAAAGTTTCTAGTAGTTTTTTAGTTGATTCTCTAGGACTCTCTAAATGTACCATCATATCATCTGCAAAATGTGATAGTTTTCTTTCTTCATTACCTACTCTAATGACTTCAATTTCTTTTTCTTTTCTTATTGCTAAAGTTAACATTTCTGGTACAATGGTGAATAGTGGTGATAATGAGGAATTTTATTTCATCTCCTTATTGGGAACACTTCTAGCTTATCCCCATTATATATAATGCTTGATTGAGGCTTTTAGATAGATGCTACTTATTAAAAACAAAAACAAAAAATCAAAAAACTCCATTTATTCTTATGCTCTCTAGTTTTGGGGGAAAAAAAACTTTTTAAAACTATAATGCAGAATAAAGCAGACTATTTTGATCACATGAATTTAAAAAGTTTTTGCCCAATCAAAACCAAATCAACTGAAATTACAAAGGAAACAACATTTTTGCCAATTAGTTTTTTCTATTAAAGATCACATTTCCAAGATATACAAAGAACTGACTCACATAAGAATAATATGATGCAAATGATAAGTGGTCAAAGGATATAAAGAGACAGGTACCAAGGAGAGAAACCTAAACTATTAATAACCATACCCAAAACAAAAAAAAAATGTTCTAAATCAATAATAGAGAAATAAAAATAAAGAGCAACTCTGATTCCAACTCTGGCAAAGATGACAAAAAAAAATAAAAAAAAAGAAAATGACAAATGTTAGAAGGGAAGGGTTACAGGAAAACGGTTAGAGTAGCTATGAATTGATAGCAATTTTGGAAACCAATTTGGAAATATGCTCCCAAATTCACTAAAATGTGCATAGACTTTGATCCAGTGACACCACTAATAGGCCTATACTCCAAAGAGATCAAAGACAGAGTAAAAAGGTAAAAAATGCAAAAAATATTTATAATAGAAATGAATTGGAAACTTAGAAGGCACCTATTACTTGGAGAATGGCTGAGCAAATTATACTATATGAATATAATAGAATACTATTGTACTACAGGAAATGATAGGGATGGATTCAGAGTGATGAGGAGTGAAGTGAACCTGAACCAGGAGAACAATTTATAGGACTACAGTGACAAGACAAACAATTCTGAAAGACTTAAGTACTCTGATCAATGAATGCTGTGATTAACTACAATACCACAGGACTGCGGTGACTGACTCAAGATGAAGTATGAGAAATATATTTTTGGACATGACCAAATTGGGAATTTGTTTTACTTGGCAATACATGTTTTTACAAGGATTTTGTTTTTCAAAAGGGGGGAAACCAGTGGAAGGAGAGAAAATAAATGTTTGCTAAAGAATACAAATAAAAGAAAAAGTGTAACCATAAAATAACAAGTTAAATTTCTGAATTAAGTTTGTGGCAGCCCTCTTTGTGGTGGCCAGAAACTGGAACCTGAGTGGATGCCCATCAATTGGAGAATGGCTGAATAAATTGTGGTATATGAATATTATGGAATATTATTATTCTGTAAGAAATGACCAACAGGATGATTTCAGAGAGGCCTAGAGAGACTTACATGAACTGATGCTGAGTGAAATGAGTAGGACCAGGAGATCATTATATACTTCAACAACAATACTATATGATGATCAATTCCGATGGACGTGGCCCTCTTCAACAATGAGATGAACCAAATCACCTCCAATAGAGCAGTAATGAACTGAACCAGCTTCACTCAGTGAAAGAACTATAGGAGATGACTATGAACCACTACATAGAATTCCCAGTCCCTCTAATTTTGTCCACCTGCATTTTGGATTTCCTTCACAGGCTAATTGTACACTATTTCAAAGTCTGACTCTTTTTGTACAGCAAAACAACTGTTTGGACATGTATACATCTATTGTATTTAATTTATACTTTAACATATTTAACATGTATTGGTCAACCTGCCATCTGGGGGGGTGGGAGGAGGGGAAAAATTAGAACAAAAGGTTTGGCAATTGTCAATGCTGTAAATTTACCCATGCATATATCTGGTAAATAAAAACTATTTTTAAAAAAATTTCTGAATTAATCAGCAAACTGAAAGCAATTTCAAAAGAGATCCAAAATGGTGGGCAATGAAAATAGCTTTGTGAAAGTATTACCTCAAAATTCAAAATTCATGTGAATGTATAAATTTCATGTGCATAAAAAATTCATTTATTTTCTACCTCTCTCTCTCTCTATATATATATGTATATATACATGGATAAGCATGCACATGCATACAGCCTGAAATTGTATATACACACATGTATATAGAGCCACAAAGTGAATGTGAACATACATAGAAAAAAAATATCATATCCTAAACAAAGAGATTATATGTGATTCTATCTGTATATACAAATGTGTGTATATGCTATATGTATGTAATGCTATATATATATGTATATATACATATATATATATATATGTGAATGAAAAAAGTGAGGAGAAAAAAATCAAAAAATGTCAAAGTAATATTCAAAGGATGTTCCATTTTAATATATGTAACTTTTTTAATATAACTAATAGAGACCATTCAGAAAAGAACACCACATGTCAGCTATTTATTCTCCTGAACCACCTTAGGGATGCTCTCACTAAGAAGCCAAAAACTCAGAATGTAAGTGTTATGAGGCCTACCTAAGTGAAGGGATCTGGAAAATCCAATTCAAACTCTTCCTTTACAAATGGAGAAACTGAGTCTATTTCTTAAGCAGGACCAAATCTGGAGCGAAATAATACCATAATTTCATCAACTCTATCAATTAGTCGTCCACTACAGTGCCATGAATGAACAAATTCCAGTTCTTACCTCTTCAAAGATCCACTTGCTAGGTGGGAATCCGGAGAAAAGCTCTTCCTTCCCTCCGAGGCACAAGAAAAGCAGGGGGGTCTACACCACTCCGTCTCGAGCTCCAGCTCCAAACTTTCAGTAAGGAATGAAACCGCCTCCTGGGGGCCATCCATTGCTTAGAGGATTCTCTGAAATAAGTTTGGGGTAGCTATGGTTTTAATCGGCTCAAGCAGTTAGTGTTAACTGGGGGAATGAAAGGGGATAGCAAGCAGGGTTTCCTCCGAAGTGACTTTCCAAACTGGGTGACAGAGTCAAACTATGGAGCAACCAGTTTTCTTCTCAGTAAAACGTGTTTAGGAGGGTTGTAGCAGACAACTGTCTTACGTCCCTTCCACTATTTCTGGCCTAGCAAAACAGGAGGGGATGAAACAGCAAAAAGGGGGAGGGGAAAAGAGGGGGCGGGGAGGTTCGGCCTTGGGCACCCCCACCTCTCAGTTTCTCAGGGGCGCCTATCTAGTACAGCGCAGAGGGGTTGGGGCGTGGAGGGGAAGGGAAGCTACCGCTGGCATAAGGAGGGGACCGGGGAACCAGTACCTGGCCACCCAGCACTACACCGGCCGCTCCGCTCAATGCCGGAGTGGGGCTCACCCAGGCCGGAACAAGTGAAATTCCCGCCACCAGGAGCTCGCGCGCCAAGAAGGAGGCGGGGCTTAGCTGGACAGCATGCCCGCCCCGCCCCAAGCTTAGACTGGCTCCTCCTTGCTCGCAAACTCAGGGCGTCCCAAGTAGGCAGTTGGGAAAACCGGAAGATCTCGCGAGAGCGAGTCTCCCGGGAACTCCTTTCCGGCCTTCCCATTGAATGAGAGTGACGACAATTAATGGACTGGGGGAGGAGCTGCGACTGGAAATTGAATGAGTTACGCATGCGCAGTTACAAATACTTCCACCACTTTTTATGCCTCTACCTGATAGAATCCTGTGAGTGAACTTAAGATTAGTTTAAGGTCTCTCCCCTCCTTACTTCTGTTATTCCCGCCTTAAATTTAAGCGCTTTTTTTTCTCTTGGAATTTAAGACCATAGGTTTAGATCTGGAAGGAACCTTGTTCAATGTCCAGTCTCTTTAGTCATGTAGGATTTTTCGCGAGCTTATTTGGAGTTTTCTTGGCAAAAATAGCGTAATGGCGTGCCATTTCCTCCTCCAGCTCATTTTACAGGAAAGGAAAATGAGACAAGTATCATACCCAGTGACATATTTCTAGTAAGAGTCTAAGGTGGGATTTGAACTTAGAAAAAGGTCTTCACTTCACTTCACTTCACTCTAACCACCATCCTACCTAAAAGCCTGAATGAAGGGATCTGGAAAATCTAATTCAAAGTCTTCCTTTACAAATGGAGAAATTGAGGCCGGGAGAGATGAAGTGGCTTGTTCGAAGTCACCTAGTAAAATAGTACACATGTGGGAGTTGTACCCACGATTTTCTTTTGAAGGTCATTTCACCCTCTATTAAGCGCTTATTACGAAGTAGGCAATGTTTTAGTAGCAAAGGATAACAGAGAAAGGTGAGAACACAACGTTTTCCCTTCAATTAGAGACAAACGTGCAGCTTATAAGTACACATATACTTAATCTGTGGAGTGAAGATGGAATTTTCTTGTCTCAGAAGAAAAAACTGCTGCATCTGGGAGAGGAGGAGATTGGAGATAGCAAAGGCTTCCTGTATAAAATGGGAATTGAGCAGAATTTTAAAGGAAAACAAGGAACCTAAGACAGAAAATAAGACAATCCTCTCTAGGGATCTAGATGAGGCTCTTCATCACAAGTCTATTACAATTGATCTAAATCACCTCATTGTTGAAAAGAGGCAAATCCATTCTTGTTGATCATCATATAATTTTGTTGTTTCTGTGTACAATGTTCTACTGTCTTCACTTAGCATCAGTTCATGTAAGTTTCTCCAGGCCTTTTTGAGATCATCCTGCTGATTGTTTCTTACAGAATAATACTATTCTCACTCATTCATTCTTCAACTGATGGGCATCCACTCTGTTTCCAATCCCTTGCCACTATAAAAAGGGCTGTTTGCCTGATTTTAAAAATTGTTTTCATGTTCATTGGCTTCCAGGAACCCATTTAACTCACATTAGTACTTCTTTCATCACTTAAGATATAACTTGACAATGGCATTTTTATCTTGGTGTTTTTGCCTTAAAGCTTTCAATCATGTTGGGATCATGTTGGAGGAGAGAAATCAGAACAAAAGGAAAAAAACAATGCAGAGAAAAACAAACAGAAAAAAGAAGTGAACATAGTATTAATTAATTTGTATTTAATCTCCAGAGTTATTTTTCTAGATACAGAAGACATTTTCTATCTAAAACCTATTAAGATAATCATCTATTGAAATGATGCAGAAAAAGCATTTGATAAAATCCAACACTCATTCCTATTAAAAATAACTGTATTGTGATTTTAAAGAAAAGTTCCGATTCGCTCCTATAAATGATGCTCTCAAGCTCAGTAAAAAAGTAAAAGTAAAAAGTTTTAATCAAATAAGACAAAGTATAGATAGTTTAGATTTGCATAAAAAAACAAATAGAAATAAGAACAATTAACAATATGACAATTATAGCAGATAGAGGAAGAGAATACATCACCAACTCAAGAGAACCCACAAGATCATCAAACGGCTGGGAGCCCCTTTTTTTCAGCCTTCTCAACGAGTTGTGTAAAGATTTTTCCGGGCAAAACGTCCTCCCCATGGATGAGACTCAGTGGAGGTATAGGACACTCAACCTTACATACCCTCTTTAGACAAAGAAGGCTTTTTGCCAAAAAATTATATAAGGGTTTGGCACATACATCTGTGCAGGTGCGGGGTACGGGAGGGCTTCACTAGTTGACTCGTTCCATATCGTCTGTATCTTGACAGTTCTTTATTAATTGTCTATGCCCAGGGAGGGAGCCGCTCTTCTCTGGAGCATAAACATCTCTAGGAATGGCTAGTTCCTAGTATCTCAAAAATATTCAGAGTTCATGGAACGGTCAAGTTCCCATAATTTGGAAGCTCAGGCCTGTTAGATTTGAGTGAGCTTATAATTCTAATATGAAATTTTAAATTTCTTATTCAATAACACTAGAGAATATAGGGATAAACGGACTTTTCCTTAAAATAGTCAGGAGCAGCTAGTTAAACATCAGTAAGCATCATTTGTAATGAAGATAAACTAGAACCATTCCCCAATAAAATCAGGATTGAAACAAAGTTGCCCACTATCACCATTACTATTCAATATTGTATTAGAAATGCTAGCTTCAATAATAAGAGATAAAAAAGAGGTTAAAGGAATTAGAGTATGTAATAAGGAAACCAAATTATCCCTCTTTGCAGATGATATGATGATGTACTTAGAGAACCCCAGAGATTCTACTAAAAAGCTAATAGAAATAATCCACAACTTTAGCAAGGTTTCAGGATACAAAATAAATCCACATAAATCCTCAGCATTTTTATACATCACTAACAAAATCCAACAGCAAGAGATACAAAGAGAAATTCCACTTAAAATAATTGTCGATAGTATAAAATATTTGGGAATCTATCTGCCAAAGGAACTATGTGAGCAAAACTACAAAACACTTTCTTCACTGATAAAGTCAGATCTAAACAATTGGAAAAATATTAAATGCTCTTGCATAGACTGAGTGAATATAATAAAGATGACAATACTACCTAAATTAATCTATTTATTTCGTACGATACCAATCAGACTCCCAAGAAACTATTTTAATGACCTAGAAAAAATAACAAAACAACAAAAGGTCAAGAATGTAAGGGAACTAATGAAAAAAAAAATCAAATGAAGGTAGCCTAGCTGTACCTGATGTAAAACTATTTAATAAAGCAGCGGTCACCAAAACCATTTGGTATTGGCTAAGAAATAGACTGGTTGATCAGTGGAATAGGTTAGGTTCACACGACAAAATAATCAATAACTATAGCAATTTAGTGTTTGACAAACCCAAAAACCCTACTTTTTGGGATAAGAATTCACTATCTGACAAAAACTGCTGGGAAAATTGGAAACTAGTATGGCAGAAAGGAGGCATGGACCCACACTTAACACCATACACCAAGATAAGATCAAAATGGGTTCATGATTTAGGCATAAAGAATGAGATTATAAATAAATTAGAAGAACATAGGATAGTTTACCTCTCAGACCTTGGAGGAGGAAGGAATTTGTAACCAAAGAAGAACTAGAGATCATTAATGATCGCAAAATAAGAAAATTTTGATTATATCAAGTTAAAAAGCTTTTGTACACACAAAATTAATGTAGACAAGATTAGAAGGGAAGCAATAAATCGGGAAAACATTTTTACAGTTAAAGGTTCTGATAAAGGCCTCATTTCCAAAATATATGAAGAATTGACTCTAATTTGTAACAAATCAATCCACTCTCCAATTGATAAATGGTCAAAGGATATGAACAGACAATTTTCAAATGATGAAATTGAAACTATTTCTACTCATATGAAACGGTGTTCCAAATCATTATTGATCAGAGAAATGCAAATTAAGACAACTCTGAGATACCACTACACACCTGTCAGATAGGTTAAGATTACAAGAAAAGATAATGTTGAATGTTGGAGGGGATGTGAGAAAACTGGGACACTGATACATTGTTGGTGGAACTGTGAATGGATCCAACCATTTTGGAGAGCAATTTGGAACTGTGCATACCCTTTGATCCCACAATGTTACTACTAGCTTATATCCTAAAGAGATATTAAAGAAGGGAAAGGGACCTGTGTGTGCAAAAATGTTTGTGGCATCCCTTTTCATAGTGGCTAGAAACTGGAAATTGCATGGATACCTATCAATTAGAGAATGTCTGAGTAAATTATGGTATATGAATGTTATAGAATATTATTGTTCTGTAAGAAATGACCAGTAGGATGAATACAGAGAGACTTGGAGAGACTCACATGAACTGATTCTATGTGAAATGAGCAGAATCAGGATATCATTATACACTTTAACAACAATACTATATGAGGAGCAATTCTGATGGAAGTGGCTATTTTCGGCAATGAGAGGATCCAATTCAGTTCTAATTGATCAGTGATGAACAGAACCAGCTACACCCAGCAAAAGAACACTGGGAAATGAGCATGGACTGCTTGCATTTTTGTTTTTCTTCCCAGGTTATTTTTACCTTTCTAAATCCGATTTTTCTTGTGCAATAAGAGAACTATATAAATATGTACACATATATTGTATTTAAGATATACTTTAACATGATTAACATGTAGGAGACTTCCTGCCATCTAGGGGAGGGGGTAAAGGGAAGGATGGGAAAAGTTGGAACAGAAGTGTTTGCAAGGGTCAGTGTTGAAAAATTACCCATGTATATGTTCTGTCAATAAAAGGTATAATAATAATAATAAAAAATAAATAAATAAATAGATAAACCTATTAGGATTGCTTTGCATCACTGAACTACTGAGAATCAAGTTTTTCATAGTTGATCACTGCACATTCTTGTGTGTGGGGTATTCCTGGTTCTTCTTGCTCACTTAGCATCAGTTCATATAAATCTTTCCAGGCCTTTCTAAAATCATCTTGTTCATCATTTTTTTAATAGAACAATAATATTTCATAACTTATTTAACCATTCCCCAATTGATGGGCATTTACTCATTTTCCAATTTTTTGCTACCACAAAAAGAATTGCTATAAACATTTTTGTACATGTGGGTCCTTTTCCCTCCTTTATGATTTCCTTGGGATACAGATTCAGTAGTCACACTGCTGGGTCAAAGGGCATGCACAATTTTATAAACCTTGGGCATAGTTTCAATTTGCTCTCCAAAATGGTTGGATCATTTCACAATTTCACCAACAATGCATTAGGGTCTCTGTTTTCCCACATTCCTGCCAACATTTATCATTATCTTTTCCTGTCATCTTAATCAATCTGAGAGGTATGAGATGGTGCCTCACAGTTGTTTTAATTTTAATTTCTCTAATCAATAGTAATTAGAATATTTTTTGCATATGAATTTAGATGGATTTAATTTTATCATCTGAAAATTGTCTGTTCATATCCTTTGACCATTTATCCATTGGGTAATGACTTATATTCTTATAAATTTGATGCAGTTCTTTATATAGTTTAGAAATGAGACCTTTATCAGAAACACTGGCTGTAAAAAAATGTTTCCCAGTATTATACTTCTCTTTTAATCTTGTTTCTGTTGGTTTTGTTTGTGTATAACCTTTTTAATTTAATTTAATCAAAGTTATCCATTTTGCCTTCCATAATGTTCTCTAGTTCTTTGTTGACTATAGATTTTTTAAAATGATAAATTTATAGCCAGAAAGGAACCTAAGAAATCATCTAATCCAGCCCTTAATTTTACACATCAGAAAACTAAGGCCCCAGAGAAATTGTAACTTGCCGCAGCACTCCCTGCACTCCCACATGCCTTCTCCTACAAATTCATTCATTCACTAAGTAGCCCAGCCAGAAATCAAACTCATCCTTGGACTCCAAATCAAGCACTCTTTTCCAATGTGCTCCTTTTTTGCAAACAAATCATCTTTGATAGTATATTTCAATCCACTTAACACTGATATGCATTTCTTCAGTACTATTTACTTTACCTAAAATCTTAATTCTTTAGAAGTTATGGTACTGTTCCATGACTCATAACCATATGGCATTACTTAAAAAATATTCATGTTAAACAAGGCAATTCAGCACATTTTCTTCCTCCTTTTGTGTGCTCCTACTTCTGGTTCTCATTAGTCAAACTGTTAAATCTAAAACTGAATGTTATAGAATAAGGCTATAATTAGTAATACATTTAATGGAGAGAAGTATTAATAAATTACAATTTTGCATATTATACCAAAAATTTTAGGAAAATCAGGTTTTCCTGTGTAAATGACAAATAAATATCCAGTGAAAAGTACCTCTCTTCTGGATTTCCCAGAAATGCAAGAACTGATTAAAGAAAAATTTCTCATAACCTACATTTGTGCTTTAACCTTAAAAGTAACATGTTGGATTTCCTTAACAAATATATTCCAATTTCCAATCCTTTAACCTTTGAGTCTCTGTATCCAGTCATTGTGACTTAGCTGTCCTCTTTTAGCTCAACTATAAGAAATAGTTGAGCTAAAAGAGGACAGCTAAGTCACAATGACATCTCATACATTCAAAGAATGTTTCAGCAAAAAAGAGATCTTGGAAACATTTGCAGATGGGGAAATCTCAATTCCTATGGAACATATTGAAAAATGAGAAAGTAACATTATGGAATATACTGAAAAATCACAGTTATTGATAGAGCTAGGACTAAATTCATGTTTCTTGACTCTCATACAACATTCTTTCCTTTACAATATATACTATTTCCTTGGAAAATATAGATAAGAAAACATGCTCAACTCTTCTGTCCCCAAATTCCTTTAACTCTACATAGTAACATTCAATCAAAGTTTTCTTGCATTGAAAAGTTCTCAGTTCTCATCAGTTATCAAATCATATTTTTCAATGCAATTGATCTCAGGTAAACATTAGAATTAATTTCTGACCCTTCAAACTTCCCAGAGACATTTGCATTTTTAAAGATAATGTTACTTAATTTAAATAAATCTATTAATTGGAAGGATTTCAGATATTATGATCAAAGTATAATTTTAAAATCCTGATAGTATGGAGAAAAGATTCTTTGCCAAAGGGGCTAGAATGCTTATGCCTGGTAAAATTCCTTCTTACATTAGCTGACCTGAGCTGTTCCATCCCTCTACTGAAAAAAAAAAAAAAAGAAAAAAAAAGAAAAAAGTAAAAAGGAAGGAAGAAGGAAGGAAGGAAAAAATAATTATTGATTCCCCTTTTATTAAGAAAAAATGCTCTCTAGTCTGGAACTATCCCCAAAGGACTATGAAACTATGCAAACTTTTGACCCAGCAGTGTCACTATTGGGTCTGTGTTCCAAGGGAAATCAAGAAGGATGGAAAAGAACCTACATGTGCAAAAATTTTTTGTAGCAGCTTTTTTTTGTGTTAATAAAGAATTGAAAAATGAGTAGATGCCCATCAGTTAGGGAATGGTTGAATAAGCTGTAGTATATGAAGGTAATGAAATATTATTGTATAAAAAATGATGAATAAGCTAATTTTAGATGCTAAGAAAAACAAGCAAAATCAGGAATACATTATACAAGATAACAGCAAGAATGTACAATGATCAACTATGAAAGACTTGATTCTTCTCAATAGTTCAGTGATCAAAAGCAATCCCGAAAGACTTTGGACAGAAAATGCCATCTGCATCCAGAAAAAGAAGTATGGAGATTGAATATAAATCAACACATGCTATGCTCACTTCTTTTTTTTTTTCCCTCTCCCATGGTTTTCCCCTTTTGTTCTAATTTTCTGTTCCCAACATAATTCATAAACCAATGTATATTAAAATAAATAAATTTCAAAATTCATTAATTTAAAAAAGAAAAAAATTGGTCTCATATACCAACTTCTATCCTTAAAAAGAATCTTCCCTTATAAAGACAAAATTTCTTTTTTTCAGAAGAAGTTGGAAAAGGAACAGAAATCTCAAGAGAGAAAATAATATAATAAAGTGAGAAAAGTTGGAGAATAAGGCTTCAATAAATATTGAGGCTCCCACTTTAACGTTTATCAGCTATAGAGATAACACTGAGAAGGAAAGGTAAAGTATTATGGCAAAGCAATAGAGCAACATCAGACTGTCCCTGTTGGTATGGAAAAAAATAACTTCCAAACTCTTTACTTTTACTATTACCTTCTCTGGGGAGATCACTGAACTCCTCAAGAGTCTCAAGGGGTAGAAAGGATTACTATTGACCTAAAATGAAATTGGTTTTTCAGACTAATGTGTTTACTTATTTTGTGAGGCAATTGTGGTTAAGTGACTTGACTAGGGTCACACAGCTAGAGAGTGGTAAGTATCTGATGGCAGATTTGAACTCAGGTCCTCCTGACTTTGGGTTGCTACTCTATCCACTGTGCCATCTAGCTACCCCAATGTTTTTACTTACTTAAAGGCTATGTGCATGTCCAATAGCACAATTAGGAGTTAAATGCAGCTGAGGGAGGAGGCAACTGTCTATCAAGGCAACAGGAAGGAGAGCTGGAGAGACATGATTAAAGTTAGCACACAAAATTATGAGGGTTCATAACTAGACTGAAAGAGATGCTATTGATTTGAATGTAATCAGTGTTTGATAACTGACTAGAATATTGGGATTTTTAGTTTAACAAGATAAGGATTTCCTCCTTTCCTGAGAGCAATTTGGACTATTTGGGCCAAAATGTGGTTTGAATTAAATGAAGAGTACTGAAAAAGATATGCAAAGTCTTTAAGAATCTTAAGACTGAAAGAGAGAAGAAAGAAGTTTGGAATATATGAATTAGGCAGGGACAAATAACCATGTCTTCAGTCCTGCACAGGACTTGATAAGATGAACTGGAAAAAAGCAGCAGCACATGGATAATGGAGAGAGAGAAAGAGAGAGAGCTAAGCTACAGTAGAGAAAAAGGAGATCAAAGTTGGCCAATATGTCCTTCATTTTAGAAGAAAGTATTTAGAATGAAGTTTTGATGGTTTTAATTACCACTTGAAGGATTTAGAGATATTCCAAAAGATCAACTCTTTCCCTAATTTTCCTTTTCTTTTTTCAATTTCCTTTCCCTTCCCCATGCCTATCAAATTTTATATATTCTTTACATTTTAAAGAAAAAAGTTGGTGGAGCCAAAGTGGTGGACTGAAAGCAAGAATATGCTTCAGCTCTCCCAGTTTTCCTTGAAAACCACATAAAATCAATCCTCAGAACAAAGTCTGATGGAATAAAACCACTTTTCTGTTCAAGATATATTGGAAAAAGTTCAAGAAAGGTCAGTCTCACTGAGATGAAAAGGGTGTTTAGCATAGGAAGATCAGTGAGAGGATCTTAATCACAGCAAATCAGCAACCGAGATCATCAGCCCTGGATCATTAAAGGAGTACATCAGTGGGGTATTCTCCATTCTCAGTTCAGAAATCAAACTCAGGAAAACCAAGCTGTTTCCCGAAAAGAACAAGCAAAGCTTCCCCCTACAAACACAACAGGCCTCTGTAATCAAAGTTAAAGCTCAGAGCTGCACAGGAAGCTTAGGACAGCACCTTCTTCATCCCAGAATCAGAGTTCAACCATAAAAATAAAAAAAGAGAAGATACTAAAAGAAAAAGGAAAGAAAATGAGAAAGAAATAGAAAAGAACCTTGATCATAGAAAGCTACTCTGGTGACTTTGAAGACCAAAACAGAAACTTAGATGAGGACAAAATGTTCACAGAGGAAATCTCAAAGAATTTGTCTCAAGCCCAAAGAGACTTCTTGAAAGTACTAAAAAAAAGACTTCAAAAAGCAAATAAGAGAGATAAAAGAGAAAATGAGAAAAGAAATGAGAAGTATGCAACAGTTTGGAAAAGGAAGGCAATTCCTTAAAAAATGCAATTGACCAAATGCAAAAAAAAAAAAAAAAAAAAAAAAATACACTAAAGATACCAGCATCTTCAAAAGTAGAATTAACCAAATGAAAAAAAGACATACAAAAGCTAACTGAAGAAAATCACATATTAAAAACTAGAGTGGGGCAAATGGAAGTTAATAACTATATGAGACATGAAGAATCAGTCAAACTAAAAAGAATGAAAAAATGGAAGAAAATATGAAATACTCCTTGGAAAAACAGCCAACCTGGAAAATGGATCCAAAAGAGACCATTTTAAAATAATTAGTCTATCTGAAGGCCATGACCAAAAAAAAAAAAAAAAAAAAAAAAAAAAAAAAAAAAAAAAAAGACCCTGGATATTATTCCTCAAGAGATCATAAAGGAAAACTGCTTCAATATTCTAGAAAAAGAGGAGAAATACTCCCTGAAAGAATCCATTGATCAGCTCTAGAAAGAAATCCCACAAAGAAAGCTCCAAGTAACATTGTTACAAAATTCCAGAACTACAATCTTAAGGAAAAAATAAGCTACCAGACAAAAGCAATTCAAATATCAAGGAGCAATAGTAAGGATTACCCAGGATCTGACAGCTTCTACAAGTGCAGGAATACCATATTGTGGAAGGCAAAGGACCTAGGGATACAACCAAGAATTAACTATTCAGTGAGACTGAATATCATCTTTCAGGGGAGGCAATGGATCTTCAATGAAGTAAGAGGTTTTCATGCATTTCTATTGAAAAAAAAAGAACTAAACAGAAAATTAAATCTATAAACACAGGACTTAAGAGAAGCATAAAAAAAGTAAACAGGGAAAAATATGTATTTTTTAAAGGTTAAAGTGTTTACATTCTTAGATGGGAACATGATATCTGTAACTTTTGAGAACTATATCTGATACTGAGGCTGACAGAGAGTGGCATTATATGGATTGAAGGTGTGGCTGTGAATGGGCTCTGATGTGATATCAAAGAAAAAAAACCTTAAAGGGTAGAAAAAGGACTATTACTGAAAGAAGAAGAAAGAGGAAGTATAATGGAACAAAATAGATCACATGAAGAGACACAATAAACTTACTACAATGGAGGTAAAGAAGGGAAGGGGATGAGCATTGTCTGAAGCTTAATCTCATCAGTTTGGGCTCTAAGGGGGGGAATAACTTAATCATTCACTTGGATATAGAAATTTATCTAATTCTTTAAAGAAGTAAGAGGAGAAAGAAGAAAGAGAAGGGAGGAGCAGGATAGAAGGGAGGGAAGAAACTAGCAAAAATGGGTAAGAAAAGAAGGGTAAAGTAATAGAAAATAAGGTAGTGGGTGGGGTGATTTAAAGACACTACTAAGAGAAAGGGAAGATGATAGGAGATAAGGTAGTGGATGGGGAAAGAGAGAACAAAAGTATAAACAGGGGTGAAAATAGGATGGAAGGAAATACAGAGCTGGTAATCATAATTGTGGATGTGAAAGGGATGAAATCTCCCATAAAATGAAAGTGAATAGTAGAGTGGATTAAAAAGCAGAATTCTACAATATGTTGTTTACAAAAAACACATTTGACATAAAAAGACACATACAGAGTAAAGGTAAAAGACTGGAACAGAATTTATTATGCTTCAGCTGAAGTACAAAAACAAAACAAAACAGGGGTAGCAATTCTCAGATAAAGCAAAAGTAAAAATAGATCTAATTTTAAAAGGTAAGGAAGGAAAGAACATCTTGATAAAGGGTACTGTAAAACAAAGACGTAGTGAGGATAATAAATGTATATGCAACAAGTGATGGCTCATACAAATTCTTAAATAATATATTAAACCAGTTAGGGAAATAGATAGTGTAAAATTATGTTAGTGGGGAACCTCAACCTTCTCCTCTCAGAATCAGAAAAATTAACCACAAAATAAAGAAGAAAGAAATAGGGAGGTTAATAGGATCCTAGAAATCCTAGAGAAAATCCTGCAGAAAATTGAATAGAGACAGAATGGAATAAACCTTTTTCTTGGCAGTACATGACATCTACACAAAAATTGCCTATGCATTAGGGCATAAAACCCTCACAATCAAATGCAGAAAGGCAGAAATAGTAATGCTTCCTTTTCAGACCACAATAAATTAAAAAATATATTCAATAAAGAATATTATTCATTAATACTCAAGAAAGAAATTAAATAGTCTAATTCAAAAATGAATAGGTCAAATAATAAATAACATAAACAATTCATGATTTCATCTAAGGAGGACAATAAAAATGAGATAACATATCAAAAGCTAGGGGATGCAGCCAAAGCAGTTCTTAAGAGAAAATTTTATATCTCTAAATAGCTACATGAATAAAATAGAAAAAAAGGAGATCAATGAATTGAGTATGCAACTAAAAAAGCTAGGGGAAAAAAACAAATTAAAACTCCTCAATTAAATGCCAAATTAGAAATTCTAAAATTCAAAGGAGAGATTAATAAAATTGAAATTAAGAAAACTATTGATCTAATTAATAAAAATAAGACTTGGTTTGATGAAAAAAAACAACAAAACAGATAAAGGAAAGAAAAAAACCAAATCACCAGTATCAAAAGTGAAAAGGGTGAAATCACCACCAATGAAAAAAAATTTAAGCAATAATTAGGAGGTATATTGTCCAACTGTATGGCAGCAAGTCTGACAATCTAACTGAAATGGATGAATATTTACAAAAATATAAATTGCCTAGATTAATAGGAGGGAATAAATTATTTTTATAGTCCCATTTTAGAAAAAGAAATTGAACACACCATTAATGAATTTTTAAAGAAAATATTTCTAGGGCCAGATGGATTCAAAAGTGAATTCTATCAAAATTTAGCAAACAATTAATTCCAATACTATGTAAACTATTTGGAAAAATAGGTAAAGGAGTCCTGCCAAATTCCTTCTATGATACAAATATAATACTGATACCTAAACCAGAAAGAGCCAAAACAGAAAAAGAAAATTAGAGACCAAACACCCTAGTGAATATTGAAGTACAATTTTAAAATGAAATATTAGCAAAGAGATTATAGCAACTTCTCAGCAGGATATTATATTATGACCAAGTGATATTTATACCAGAATGAAGGCTGATTCAGTATCAAGAAAACTATCACCATAACTGCCTAAGTCAATAAGAAAACCAACAGAAATTATATGATGATCTCAATAAATGCAAAAAAAAAAAAACTTCTTTTGACAAAATACAATACATACAGTACCCCTTCCTATTAAAGACATTAGAGAGCATACAGATAAAGAGAGTGAGTTTTCTTTATAAATAATAAGTGATATCTAAAACCAACAGCAACCATTAATTGTAATTGAGAGAAGCTGGACACATTCCCAATAAGATTGGGGTAAAAAAAAAGATCCCCATTATCACCACTGTTATTTAACATTGTAGTAGAAATATTTACTTTAGTAATAAGAAAAGAAAAAGAAAGGAATTAGAACAGGTAATGAGGAAATAAAACTATCATTTTTTACAGATGATATGATGGTATACTTAGAAAATCCTGGAAAATCATCCAAAAACCTACTAGAAACAATTAACAACCTTAGGAAAATTTCAGGATATGAAATAAACCCACACAAATCATTTCTATATATTACTGACAAAGTCCATCATCAAGAGATAGAAAGAGAAATTTCATTTTAAAATAATTGTAAACAAAATAAAATATTTGGGTATCTACATACCAAGACAAACCCAAAAACTATATGAATACAATTACAAAATATGTCTCATACAAATAAAGTCAGATCCAAACAATTGGAAAAATATAAATTGCTCATGGGTAGGCTGAACTAATATAATAAAAATGACAATTCTGCCTAAATTGGTCTACTTGTTAGTGCCATACCAATCACACTGCCAAAAATTATTTTATAGAAGTAGAAAAAAATAATAACAAAACTCATCTGGAAGAACAAAAGGTCAAGAATGTCAAGGGAAAAAATTACAAAGTATGGTGGCTTAGCAGTATCAAACCTAAAACTATTTTATAAAGCATCATTGGCTAAGAAATAGAGTGATAGAGCAGTGGAATAGATTAGATACACAAAACAAAAGAATCAAGGCTTATAGTAATCTAGTATTTGATATACCCCCAAACTCCATTTTCTAGAACTCACTATTTGACAAAAGTTGCTGGGAAAATTGGAAAATAATATATCAGAAACTTGGCATAGACCTGTAATGTTCTTGTTTGGTTTTCCAGGAGGTCTTTGGGGCAGTGTTCTTTTCAGCAGATTAATCACCACAAGAATAGCTGGGTGTTAAAGTCCAAAAGTCTTTATTGTATCCTTTGTCTGGTGCTCAGCTAGCTTTCTGGTGGCCTTCAGAAGGTTTCAGTGGAGAAAATGCAGGACAGGCCAGCCCCACAAGGCTGATGAAGATGGAAATGAATCTCTCCTTAGTTCTGAGAGCTTGAGCTCCTACCTCCAATCCGCTTGTCTTCTCTGGCTCTCTCTCTTATATAAAGCTTATTGCTCATGCCAAATGGGGAAAAAAAAAAAACACACACACACACACACACACACACACACAAGAAAAGGGTGTTTACCTGCCAGTTCAATTAACCCTAATGGTCACTCTTACATATTATAAATATACATTATACAATTATATTAAAGTCCAAAAGTCTTTATTGTATCCTTTGTCTGGTGCTCAGCTAGCTTTCTGGTGGCCTTCAGAAGGTTTCAGTGGAGAAAATGCAGGACAGGCCAGCCCCACAAGGCTGATGAAGATGGAAATGAATCTCTCCTTAGTTCTGAGAGCTTGAGCTCCTACCTCCAATCCGCTTGTCTTCTCTGGCTCTCTCTCTTATATAAAGCTTATTGCTCATGCCAAATGGGGAAAAAAAAAACACACACACACACACACACACACACACACACACACAAGAAAAGGGTGTTTACCTGCCAGTTCAATTAACCCTAATGGTCACTCTTACATATTATAAATATACATTATACAATTATATTATATACAATATATATATTATAAATATATATTATAAACATACATTATAAACATATTTTGTCATTTACCTAGAACAACTGGGCACATGGGACAATTGGAAAAATTGTATTTGCCTGTTATGATAATTAATGGATGATATAAGAATTCTTTTTTCTGTAATTAGATTTGCCCTATGAATCTGTTGTAATTTCTACTATATTCTGGCACAGAATTAGCATAACAGTGTGAGTCAGTCAGTCACTAAACATGTATTAATCACTTATCATGTGTCAGTTATTATGCTAGGAGTTGGAGATAAAAAGAAATGCAAAAATAAAACAGAACAACCTCCCTATTAGTAAGGAACCTTTGGTTTAACAGGGAAGGCAATAGGCAAACATTTATATATAAAAGTGATATTTACAGAATAAATCAGAAAAAATCTCAGAGGAAAGGCATTAAAATTAAACCGGACTGTAACTTCTCTCAGAGCCAAGACATTAGCTGATATTTGAAAGAAGTCAAGAAATATGTGAGGGATGAGGTACTGAGATGGATTATCAGTGATCAAGGATCACGAGTATATGTATATATGTGTATATGCATGTATATTTTTGGCAAGGCAGTCAGGATTAAGTGACTTGCCAAGGATCACACAGTTTCAGGTGTCTGTGGAAAGATTTGCAATCTTATGACTAGAGGGCCATTGCTTTATCCACTATATCATTTAGAGGCACTCCCTTCTTCCCACCTCCTGTGTTTTCCAGTGGTATTCTTAAAGCACAGGTGTAACCATAACACCTTTATGCTTAATAAACTCCAGTGGCTCCCTAGTAGGCTCTAGAATCAAATACAGTTGTCTTACTTTGCCATTTAAAACCTTTCACAACATGGCTCCAATATACCTTTGTAGTTTTATTACACATTGTTCTTTATTCATTTTTGATCTGTTCTGACTAAATTGTACTTTTTCACTTCTGCTTGGAAGAATCCTTTTTTCAACTTTCTTGAAGTTGAAGACTTCTTGAGGTTTTTACTGACTACCTATTAATGATTCCTTCTGTAATACCCTTTTATTGATCTTATTTCTATTTCATATAGACATTTATAGGTGGTGTTTAATTTTATAAAACACAAGGTTCTTAGAGGCAAGTAATACTTCATTTCTTTCCTTATATCCAAAAAACCTAGTACAGTGCTTGTTAACATGTTTGTGGTTCATCATTTTCAGTCCTGTCTTGATTCTTCCTGATTGCACTTGGTGTTTTCTAGGCAAAGATTTTGAAGTGATTTGCCTTTTCCTTCTCCAGATCATTTTACAGAGGAGGAAACTGAGGCAAACAGGATTAAGTGACTTGCCCAAGGTTCCATAGCTAGGAAGTTATCTGAAGCCAGATTTAAATTTAGGAAGATGAGTCTTCTTGATTCCAAGCCTGGCATTCTAAGTACTTTACCACTTAGCTGTCTACCTAGTACATAGCAGACATTTAATAAATGCTATGCAAAAATAGTGCTATGTTAACTGATTTTTTAAAATTTTTTTTGAGATCAGATTCCAAGAGTTTGTTTTCAACATTTTTTTTTTCAGGGTATTCAATGATTCCTAAATTGTCTTTATTTATTTACTTTTTTGCAAACTTTAAAGTACTATATAAATGCTAACTATTATTATTATAATAGTTATTGGTGTTATGATCAATATTATAATAAATTATATGAATTCAAAATTAGTTTGATAGCCTGACTGAAATAGTAGTGTAAGAAGGTTTCCAGGAAAATGCTTCAGGGATCTTTGCTTAACTATGTGGTATTTAACATTTTTATGAGAAACTTGGATAAAAGTATAAATGGCATGTTTATCAAATTTATAGATTACTCAAAGCAGAGCAGGATAGCTAACCCAGTAGATGATAGAGTTAGGATCCACAAAGTTCTTCAATCAATCTGCGAAGGTAGGGGTTGATTAAGTAAATCAATCAAATCGCCCCACCCCATTTAAAGTAAGTGTCAAGATGCTAAAAACCTGATAAAGTAACCAGGTGATAACACTTTATTGAAACTATCAATCACAGCCTTTGCACTAAGTATTAAAAAAAAAAAAATCCTTGATTAACAGGACAACCATAAAACATAAAGCAACTTTGTGTCTCAGAGATTTGAGTGCCTTACATTACAAAAGAGAAAATATTCTAGATAAGAGGAATTGCTTGAGGAGAAGAGCAGAGCTACAAAACCTCTGCCTTAATTTCGGTCCTTTCTTCCCATACTACTGTGAGGGATGTATAAGACCCTTACCCAGAATGACTACTCAGAGGTCACTCAGTAGAAGGCAGAAAAGTTGTTTATTGAAAACCTCTGAAGGATGAGCCCTCCCATCACATGATAAGAAAGATAAAGCTCGAGGTAGGAGGTCTAAAGTAGTAAAGATACATAGCTTTTATACAAGAGATTACATCACAAATAAGAGAACATTGAGAAGGGAAGGGGAGGCATCTAATTGGTGGTTGCTATTCTGAGAGATCGGAATGGAAGGTTTATGTTACAAAGCATTACATCATAAGTTGGGGAGCAGAGAGAAATAGATACCAAAAGCAAATTAGAACAGAGAATTTTCAGTTTCCCTGATAATGAGAGGAATCATCCATTAGACCTTCAACCGTCAGATTACTGAGCTGACAGCATTTAATAATCTAAATATTGATAATATTGAACAAGGACAAACATCATCATCTCTGGTTGAGTAAATATATCTAAAGTTTAAGTAAATATTGGCTAGCACATATCATATTTATGTAGGTCACAGAGACATAGAAATAATTTTTTAAAAATACAGAAAAATAATTTAAACATTCCTGTAAGTTCTTCATTTTATCATAACTCCATTCCACTACGGTCAGAGGAGGGACCCTTGTGAACTCTGAAGGTAAAGAAGATTTTGGATTTCTCATCTTCCTATCATTTTCCTAGCAACTTTCTTGGAAGGGCTAATGGCCATGTATCTGGAAACAAGGCTAAACAAGACAAATATTCAGAGTTCTATAAGCATGCTAGCATAAATCCTATACCACACATAAGGTAAACATCTTGAAGGCTCCAGCCAAAGAACTACCACAAACTGTGAGTTTTCACTTTGCATTATTTTCTCTTTGTGCTTGAGCCCAACTACACTAGGCTCTATATGTAATAGAATATGTTATGGACCTTAGGGGAAATGTGCAGCTGATAATCACAAGAAGAAAAACATTGGTGAGGGCTTATAATTTTCAGTATTAAAAAAAACCAAACAAATAAAAAAGGTGACTTCCCAAATCACTCAAGGTTTATCCTTAAATGCCTAGGAGAATATATTACTATTTGTCAATACTAGTGGGAGCTGCTGTAGGTGCCTAAGAAGTATTGTAAAGATTTTTTTTTTTTTAAATTTTTTAAAGAAAGTATATTGGAGCAGCGAGGTGGTGCAGTTGATAGAGCATTAGCCCTGAGTCAGGAGGACCTGAGTTCAAATCTGACTTAGACACTTAACACTTTCTAGTTATGTGACCCTGAGCAAGTCACTTAACTCCAGTTGCCATAGCAGATAAATAAGAAAGTATATCATAAATTGATTTACAAACATTTATTGAGGACTTATTTTGGTCCCGTACCATTGTAGCTATTAATACAAAAGTAGGATATTCCATCAAAAGTTTATATTTAACTGGAAAGATAATTTTGATGAGTAATCAGGGGTTCTCAAACTATGGTCTTCAGGCCAGATGCGGCTGGCTAAGCACATTTATGCGGCCCGCTGTGTTATGGCAAATGGGCTGAGAGGTGGAGACAGAATGTGAGTTTTTCTTTTTAACTATAGTCCGCCCTCCAACAGTCTGAGGGATAGTGAACTGGCCCCCTATTTAAAAAGTTTGAGGATAACTGATAGAGTATTGGATCTAATAAAATAAAATTTAATATGTTAAATGGAAAGTCTTACAATTGTGCTCATAACAAAATGAAGAAGACTTAGTTAGACAGCAGTTAACTTAAAAAAAAAAAGTGGAGCTTTCATAGACTATAATTTTCATATGGGTTAACAGTTTCAAGTGACATGCAAAAAAGCCAAAGCAATCTTTGAGCTGCATTAAAAAAGCAAGGCTTCCAGGAATAATGAGGTGATGAATCTGCCTTAATCTAGAGCACTGTGCTCTAGTCATGTCCTAGTCATCTCAATTAAAAAAGGATATGGAGAAAGTAGAGAGAGTCCAGAAAAGGATAATCAATTTGTTGAAGGGGATAGGGTTCATGTTCTATAAGAAACATATGAAGGAATTATGGTTGTTTATACTGAAGAAGAGAAGCCTCAAAAGAAATATGGTCTTCAAGTGTTTATAAATCTTCCTAACAATTGGAGCATTCTCTATGTCAAATGGGCTGTCTTGCATGATGGTGGATTCTTATTCTTCACTGACAGTCATCAAGCAGAAGCTATATAATCCTTTGCTTATGCTGTATGTTTTGGAGGGATATAATTTGAATCCAATAATCTTTTAGGTTCATTTTCCCTCTGAAATTCTGATTCTGTTCCCTAGACAGTGGAGATCCTGGTCTTCTGGATCCTTCTTCTCAATATCACCACCAATTCCAGATAGTGCTTCAAGGAGAAAACGGAATCCTCTTTGACACTAGGATTTAGTGCATAGCAAATTGCATAGTCATTTGTTGTTTTGTCATTTTTTGTTTGTTTGTTTGCCTTTCCTGAAGATTACACCATGGCTATTTCTATTCACTCAGTTCTGTTTATCATTCTTCCACTTTATCTGACCATTATTTCTGATTATTCCTGAGAAAGAGCAAAAGGAACAAAGTTTGACTGGGAACTTTTATGTTTCCATCTCTGCTGGAAGTCCATCTGCTTCCCTTCTTCCAATTTTGCCCATCATTGACATTCCAGATTTTCTTATAGTGGCTTCAGTCAGTAAGTACTGTGGGTAGTTTAGAGATGGAGAAGGATAGGAGTTTGCAGCATTAGGGTAGCTGTATCTTTCTAAATAGTTTGAGGATTGCCCATATACTGTTACCTGGAGCACTATAAAGAATCTCATAAAACACTTTTAGTTCTTTCATGTCAATTAAAATTGAGAAATATGTGTTAAGCATGTCCAATAGCATGCTATGCACTGGATGAGAAACAAAGTTTAGATAAGAAATTCTCCCAGCCCTCAGGGAGTTTGCAATTTATTAAGGGGATAATAAAACATAACTATAATATGATACTTGATAAATCTTTATTATACATCAATTTTAACCCTATAATTTCATACCAGTATTACTACAGTGAAGTGATACTACTGGGTTGAGTTATGGCAGGTTTTTTGTTGCTACTATTAGATAACCCTTTCTGTGCTTTAGCCATCCCATCCCAGATTGGTAGATCTGAATAACTGAACAGCCTATCAAGTTCAGTCAAACTTGGAAAAAAAGGCCATGAAAAAACACTAGGAAAACAAATCTCACAAATTCTTCCAATATTATCTATTGTTCCTCTGGTTGATAGTTCTAACACTCTTTTTATATGTTTAATGCCAATTTCCTTAAATTTTGGTCTTGCCTCTTGCTTTCACATCATTAATAAAAATAACAATAATAATAATAATTTTTGTAGTTCTCTAAGCTTCCTTCAAGATTTTCCTGTCTCAGGTTTTGAGATTCAGTAGTACATACAGTTGTTCACCCCTGAATACAATACACCCATTGTGTCTTTCATTACTGTGAATCAGATGAGAACCAATAATTTATTTCAAGGCACTGTCTACTTGCTTGGATTCTTTAACATGACCCAAATCATTTCAGAATCAGTATTGTGCATTCTAAGGATTCTTACAACCCTTTCCCCCTTCTTTTTCTCTTTCTTCAAAGCATATACTGTACTCAACCATTTTTCTCTATTTCCCTAAATCCATTTCTTAAGGACTCCTAACAAATAGGAAATGTTTTGCAACTATTTTAAAATAACTTTGGAGTTAATTGAAATGATCTACCTAGTTCAATAAGTTTGGTTTACAAACAAATTAGGGCTGTTAGAATGTGACTTCCTTGAGGGTGAAGTCTGTAGCCCTTTAGTGAATTTTTCCACATAGCACAGGGCTAGGTCCACAGTTGACATTTAATATGTAAGCTCTATTTTTTTTTTTTTTTGTTTCTTCATCTTTTGTAGCAGATAAGGATATGTAAGCCATATATAAAGGTTTATAATCTAAAATTAACACAAGAAGCAGAAAATTGATTCATACTTTGTTGCATCTCAGCTTTGGATGGTACATTGAATGCACAATCATCTGCAAAAAACAAACAAACAAACAAAAAGTGCATCAATACTCCCTCCACTTTAGTTTTAGCTTTAGTTGAAGAATTTATTTTCAGTATGGTAGATGACTTTAATACCACATTTGTCTTCATTGAAGGTGTTTGACAACATGGACGAAAAATATGGGAGCCAATACTGGGAAAGCTTGAGAGCATCATCTGTTGTCCAGACAAACACTGAAATTGACATACTATACTTTTCTGGGTAACCAAATTTTGGCATAATTTTCCATAAGCCCTTGCAATTAACATATTAAAGGCTTTGGTCAGATCTACAAATGTTGTATGCAGACCTCTGTTCTGCTCCTGGAATTTCTCCTGGAGTTGTCAGACAGCACATACCATATTGCTTGTTCCTTGGCCCCTTCTGAAGTCACACTGGCTCTCAGGTAGATGGCCTTCTTTCAAATATAGGAACAATCTATTAAGGAGGATGCTGGTAAAAATCTTGCTATCAATGACTAAGAGAGAAACCCTCCTCTCTGATTGTCACAGGACAATCTATTCCTTCAGTTTTATAGAGATGGATAATGGAGGCATCCTTGCACCCCTGGGGCATAATTCCATTTTGCCATGTAATCTAGAAATTTCCAGTCAATTTTTGTATGAACAATGGACCCCTACCTTTATTGCCTCAGCTGGAATAAAGTCAGCACTATGTGCTTTGCCACACAAAAGTAGCTTCAAGGCATTCAACAACTCTTCTTCTGGGAGGGAGGGATTGATTTAAACCTGAAGTAAATGATCAGTGGCTTCAGCATTGATTTGATGATGGTCTGTTGAGAACACTGTGGAAGTGTATAGCATATCTCTCTAGGATCATGTCCTTAACTCTAATCAATGCGGCTCTATCAGTATGGAGTTGAAATGCATTATGGGTCTCTGATCCATAAATGTCCTTTAGTACATCATAAAAGTGCTTTGAATTGTTACTATCAGCATAAAACCCAATTTTATCTGCCCTCTTCTAAGCTAAGAGTCCTGCATCTCTCTAGGTTTTAATTGTACTTTATTTTTGATGGAATTGAATGCTACTTTCTTAGAGATTTACTATCCTGCTTGTACACCCTGTAGAGTTCTCATTTTTCATTTAACAGGATCTGAATTTCCCAATAATTTTCACCAAACCAGCCTTGATATTTGTGAAGTTCTCATATGACCCAGATGAGCAATGGCACTATTGTATACCAAGTCTCTGAAAACTGTCCATTCCTTTTCTGCTTTACTGTGGTCAACTGTGTATTGGATCAACATGCTCTCCAAATTAGCAATAAACTGTTCCTTCTCAGAGAATTGCTCTAATATTAGATTAATTATTCTGGTAGTCTTTTTGCATTGGAGTTGCTGCTTTATTTATTTATTGCATTGAGGTAAGTAGAAGACAATGTTAGTGATGAGGTCATGAGATGCACAAGTCTTCATAGTGAGTAACCACTGATGGACTTCTTGCCATATCTGGTAGTCTGAGCCTATTCTAGCCTTAAAGTCACCCAGAATTAGAAACTTGTCCTCTTTTGACATATTGATGATAATAATCTTCAGATCTTCATAAAATTTTACTTTGATCTCATCAGGGTTAATCTTGGTAGAAGTATAGGCAGATAGTAGTAGCCTGCCATTTTAAGTGGCAATTGCATTTTCATGAGCTTGTCATTTGCTCCTTTTGGAAGGTATACAAGCTTATTTACGACTTCATTATAAAATCGATACCAGTTTCATAGTACTCTCCTTCCCTGTAGCCATTCCAGCAAAATGGATATCCAGCTCCAACTTCAGCAAGCTGGCTTAATTTGTCAACTTTGTTTTGCTCAGGGCTGCTATTTCGATGGAAGTCATCTTTCAGGTCTAGTGAATTTTGTGTTGACTACTAGAGTGTCTATAAGTTTGCATACATTCCATATGTTGATGGTGAGAGAAATCAACTTTGCAGAAGATTTTGTATATTTTTATTGTTTCTATTATAGGGTAGAATCCCTGCCTGCCATAATAATCAGGGCAGGATTGGGTAAGTGGACAATATTTAAGGAACTTTTTCTGGTCCCTTCCTCATACCTGAAGATGAGCAGTGTTATCCATAAAAAGCTACTCAAAAATCCATACCAAATTCCACTGATGCTTCCAGTGAGAAGATGATCTTATGGTCTGGGCTTCCTGAGTACAGGGCTATAACTACATCTCTCAGTGTTTCCACACCCACTGTTTTATCACTCACTCATTGCCACAGGATTTTAAGGTAGGTAGTAAAATGGTATTGCAGTATATGACCTTGGAGTCTTCAATGTCTAACCAAGTTTTGAGTTCTCCACAGCACTTACTTCACCTGCTTTCATGAGTGTTGGAACAAATGGTTCTCATCTGCCCATTATGACCAGGGGAATTATTCACATGTTTGTAGTATACACCTTCCTTCAATTCACTGTAAGATTTGAGACCCTTTGATTATCCTCAGTCTGGTTTATCCCAATGCCAAAATGATTTACTCGGTTATGGCTGCTACATATGCCACAGTTTCTTGAAGCCACAGGTGAGAGAGAGAGAGAGAGAGATCAGGTGACACCATAGGTGGAAGAAAGCCCTGTAAAGGGCATGCTAGTTCTCACACCAGAAGTACCAGTCTTCCCTGAACATATCCTATACCTATTTAAAAGGGAGGGAAGAGGGGGAAGTAACTATGTATGAATGTGAAATGTTGCATATATTATTAAACTTGATTGATATGTTAGTTATTTCTCTCTCTTTAAATGATATTGTTCATTAAAGCAATTCTATTTTCTGAAAATTCTATTTTGTTAAGACACTATGGTGAAATGGATAGTATTCTGTCTCATATTTAATAGTTATATGATCAAGGACTAGTCATTGAACCCCTCAGAGCTTTAGTTTTCTCATTTGTAAAATGGAGAAAACAAAATTTGTATTACTTCCTTGGCAAATTTATAGTGAAGGATTGTTGTTGTCGAGTTGCTTTCCATTGTGTTTAGCTCTTCATGACACCATTTGGGTTTTTTGTTTTGTTTTGTTTTGTTTTTGGAAAAGATGCTGCAGTGGTTTGCTGTTTCCTTCATCAGCCCAAGGATAAGGATGCTTATAAGGAAACTGAGGCAAACAGGTTTAAGTGATTTAAGTGCCCAGGTTCTATATCTGAGACCACCTAACTTTTTATAAAATGGCTTTGTAAATATTAGTGTCAAATAAGTGAATCATTATTCCTTTTACTTCCTACTTTTTTACTTTAAAAAGATAGATTTTTATTAATGTATTTTGCTTTTAAATAGCCTACATCTTATCTATGCCCTCCCTAGGGAATGATATCTTATAAATATATAAAAAGGAAAAAAAGAAAAAATCATGAAAGACAATAAACAAATTTTAAAAATCTGATATTATATACAATATTCCACACCTAGGGACTATCAACTCTGCAAAGGAACAGAAGGAAACATCTTATTATAGCTCTTCTTTGAAGCCAAGTTTATCTTGTATTATTTTGTAACATTCAATTTCAATTTTTTGATGGTTCTTTTTATTTACATTGTTGTAGTCAATGTGTATATCATTTTCTTGGCTGTGCTTCCTTTACTTTGTATCAAATCATAGAAGTCTTTTAATGACTCTCTATATTCATCATGTTTGTTTTTTATTATGAAATAGTAATATTCCCTGTATTATTATAACATAATTTGTTTTCTCATTCCCCCCAATAGGTGAACATCTACTTTATTCCCATTCAACAAGGCTATTTTTGCATGACAAAGTATATGGTGCTGATTTTATTCCAATTGAGGGAATAAGGGCAGGGGATCCATTGCTCATACAAATGTTGACTGAAAATTTCCAGATTATATAGTAATATGAAGTTATGCCCTGGGAGTTAAAGGATGTCTTCATTATCCATCTCTATAAAACTAAAGTGAATAGATTGTCCTGTGTCTTTCTGACCACTGTTGAATCCTGGTTTCTGAAACTCTTTAGAAAGAAAAAATTCCAGTGATATTTCATGGCTCATACATTTATCTTGGTCATTGCCTTTGTCTATAAGAAATTTGTCTTCATGTGTAAATAAAAGTACTGCCTTTGTATGTGACTTAGCAGTCTCTAGAGCCAAGAAAGCAAAACATTTTCTTTGATGGATACTTGCATAGCCAAAAGCCTTGTAACCCTTTAATATTTTAAACTTAGTCTTTAGTAAAAAATGTGTCTTAAGGCTAAGATTTCTTTAGAGCTTATGGATGTTAAGTCAGGATGCCTCCTTTTGTGGAAACATGTTTAGTTAAGTTAAAAATATCCATGTTTATCTGTGTTTTACTTTGTCTTTCTTAATGTAGTCTAAGATTGAATTAGCTAATTGACTAAAGTTAAGCCTTAGGAGCCAATAGTTAATGGATGGGTAAGCAAGAAATGAGAAGGAGTGGTAATCTGAAAGAAAGGCAATAATGACAGATCAAGAGGAAAACCAAAGTATTAGATAAAAAGAAAGAGCAATGATTAAAAGGAAAATGAATGAAGTAGAGATAGAAGTAGCTACAAGGCAAAGTGGATAGAATGCTGGCTCTGGAATCAGAAAGACCTGAGTCCAAAATCTGGCCTATTAGTTTGTTTTATGACCCTTGGAAAGTGACTTAATGTCTGTCTTCCCTAGTTAACTCACTGTAAAATGGGGATAAGAACAGCATTTACCTCCCAGAATTGCTATGAGGATTAAATGAGATAATAATTATAAATCATTTACCTGGCATGTACCTGGCACACAGTAGGCACTTAATACATATTTATTAAATGAATGATTTCAAAAAATCCACAAAATCTCAGACTTTGAAAGCCAACTAATCTAACTCATCCCTCAATTAGGCAGCAAGTTAGTCAATCAACAAATAATTATTAAGATCTCATTTTGTGACAGGCACTGTGCTAAATGCTGAGGATACAAAGCAAGGTAAAAATAATCATTACCATAGGAATTTTCATTCTAATGGGAGAGAGAGCATACATGTAAATAAACTGTTTAATTGAGATAACTAAACTAATAGAAGACAGTCTGACAAGAAAAGTTCTTCAAAGATGGTGGAAGCAGATTAGAAAAGGTCTCCTGAAAAAAATTCTAGTTGAACCTAGCTGACCCTAATTTTAGTTGATTGAAGCCAAAGAAACTAAGAAAGTGAGGAGACAGAGTATTATAAATAGAGGGGCCAGCCAGAATAAATGGGTGAAATTGGGAGATAGTGTCATATTTGATATACTACAAGGCTAGTGGGCCTGGATTTCCCATCTATGAGATATTTCATTTTACTATATATAATAAAAGGGAAACATGCCTCGGGAATCCTATTCTTATAATGTTTGGGCTAGTTTTCTGGAGGTCCTTCAGTTGGGCCTTGGTCTCAGCAGGATAGACACCACAAAAATGATCAAAAATAGAATCTAGATTCTTCTGGCCTAATGTTGATTTTAGTGCAGGAGGCATGAGGGCCACCATGAGGTTGGTCAAAGATAGAATGTCTATCTTCCAGTACTTCTTAGCCCTTATATATCTTATTGTAATTCCATCATTACAGCATACTGATTATGTGTGAACTTAGAGAACCATTATATTATCATACTAAGTACTAAATATATATATGTGAACTAGAGATCAATTCCACTGAGTTAACACCTTGTTTCAAGTATACTTTTCCAGAGTTCCAGCCCTCTATATTCTACCATGGCACTGAAGAAACAAAACAAAACAAAACAAAATAAAATCTGATCAATGCCATTGCTGAATCACAATCAATGAGTAATCTCTGTAAAATTATAATGACATGCCATGGGAAAATAAGGAAAAAGGGAGAGCCTTTAAATTACAGAGTAGAAAATATCTGGTATATGTTATTAAAGAGATTGAGTTGCAAAGGGATGTAAAAAGCCCCCAAGAACTAGGGGTTTACTACATTCATTAGTGTAATGCCTGTGTGTACACTCCATATCACAAAATGGGTCTCCCAGACAAAGTTATTCCTGATTCAGTCTGGGTTGATATTCACTCAGAACCTTAGCTCGAGAGCCTTGACTAATTTATTAACTCTTTCCCCTCAAGATATTAGTTTTAATCTGTTATTCTTTTGAATTTTACAAAAAGAAACAAACATTAACTTTTCCATATGCAAAGATCATAAAAAGGGATGGTATGAAACTATAAATTTATTATGAACAGCTTGGCATTTTTAAAAATTAAATTATTTTTTCAACTAAAAAGTATTTATTTTCTCTTTCTTGCATCATCCCCTCTGAAAAAGAAAAGAAAAAGAAACAAAAAACCCTTTTAACAAATATGCATAATCATGCAAAGTAAATGCAACATTGGCCATATTTAAAAATATATGTCTCATTCTGCATCTTGAGTCTCTCGTCTGTTAGGAAGTAGGTAGCATGTATTATTACTGGTTCTTTAGAATCATGGTTGATCATTGCATTCATCAGAGTCTTTAAATATTTCAAAGTTGTATAGTTTTATAATGTAGTTATATAAATTGTTCTCTTGGTTCTGCTCACATTACTCTCCATCAGTTTATACACATTTCCCCAGTTTTCCAAGTCTTTCTTTTCAACATTTTTCAAAACATACTATTATTATATTACATTTGAATATTATAATTGACTGATCACAACCATTTCTTTTTTAAATTTTTATTTATTTTTATTAAAACTTTTATTTACAAAACATATGCATGGGTAATTTTTCAACATTTACCAACTTGCAAAGCCTTCTGTTGCAAATTATCCCTCCCTTCCCCCCACCCTCTTCCCTAGATGGCAGATAATCCAATACATGTTAAAAATGTTTAAAATATATGTTAAACCTAATATATGTATATATATTCATACAGTTATCTTGATGCACAAGAAAAATTGAATCAAGAACGAAGGAAAAAAAACTGGGAAAGAAAACAAAATGCAAGCAAACAACAACAGAAAGAGTGAGAATGCTATATTGTTCCCATGGTCCTCTCTCTGGGTGTAGATGGCTTTCTTCATCACTGAACAATTGGAATTGGTTTGAACTATCTCATTGCTGAAGAGAGCCATGTCCACCAGAATTGATCATCATATAGTCTTGATATCACAACCATTTCTTAATTCACTGGTACCTCTTTGGTTTCCAATTCTTTACTACCACAAAATAAGGAGCTACTACAAATATTTTATGCAGAAAAATAATGTTATCTTTGGTATTACAGGCCAAGAAATAGTATTGCTGTGTATCCATAGTTTAGTGACATTTGGGTGAAAGCTCCAAGTTGCTCTCCAAAATTACTAATTCACAGCTTTACCAATTGTGCATTAAATCAAGTCAAGTAAGCAAGCATTTAAGTGCTTAGTATATGCCAGGAACTGTGCTAAGAACTAGGACTATAAAGGAAGAGGGAAAAAACAAAACAAAACAAAACCAAAAACCACAACAATACCTGCTTTCAAGAAGCTCACAACCTAATGGGAGGAGACAACATACAAATAATTTTGTACAAAAACTTTTTGTACAAAATTATTTGTATGTTGTCATAAAGATAAATTGTAGATTATTTTCAGAGAGAAAGCAATAGCATTAGGAAGGGTTAGAAAAAAATTTCTAGCAAAGGTAGAATTTTAGTTTATACCTGAAGGAAACCAAAAAAATAGAAACCTCCTTTGAGGAGGAAGAAAAAAAAAAGGGAACAACTGAAGAATACCAAATTAAGAGATAGAATGTCTTGTTTGAAGAACAACAAGGAGACCACTGTCACTTGATCACAGAATATATGGTGGAGAATAATGTGTAAGAAGACTGGAAAGATATGAAGGAGGTATATTATAAAGAACTTTGACTAATAAACATGATTTCATATCAAAATGGGAGGCATCATGGAATTTATTAACTAGAGACTAGTTAAAAACAAAATTATTACAGTAGTCCAGGTAGGATTGATACATCAAGCTGAAGACAGTGCCAGAGGAAAGAATAGGGGTATATGTGAGAGATGTTACAAAGGTAGAATTGATAATTTTGATAACTAATTTGGAGAGGTGAGAGAGGGTATGAGTAAGGTTCATACCTAGATTACTACCTTGGTTGACTGAGAAAATGGTGGAATCTAATTATAAGAAAGTTAGGATGAGGGAGATAATTGTTGGGAGAAGAGGGAAGATAATTGAATTCACTTTTGGACTTGAGTATAATATGTCTACAGAACATGCAAGTTTGAGAAGTCTAATAGGCAGTTGGAGATGCGAGATATGAATCCATCTCTTATTCTCTTTGTTTTGCACAGGCTATCCCTCATATGTGGAATGTTCACTTATCCCTAAAGATTCCATCTCATAGAATCCATATTTTTATTCAAAATATAGCAAGTTGTTAGTGCTTTTTTTCTTGCTCAAATTACCTGGCATTTTCTGTGTATCTATCATATTTTCCCAGTGGAATGAATGTAAACACATTGAAGACAGGAGGAGTTTTCTTTTTCATTTTGTATCCTAAGTACCTAACACAGTGTTTACATATGGTGCTATAGCTGTTTAATAAATGATGAAATGTAATTGAAGAGATAGTTCTCATTCACTGAATTAGCTCAAGCAGAAGTTCAATAAACTTATTGTTAAGCTTCATATTCTGAATAGATGTTTGGGGGAGGTGAAACCAAGATGGTGGAAAGGAGACACATCTTTATTTGAGCTCTCCCTGATGTCCCTCAGGTAAACACCAAATCAAGCCTCTGAACTGATTTTGGAGTGGTAGAACTCACAAATATTTGAATTGTAACAAATTTCCAGCAAAAGATATTTTGGAAGAACTTCAGAAAAGGTTTGTTTCAATTAGGCACAGAGGGAAGGACTAAGTGCAGACACAGAGCAGAGACCCACGGCAGCGTGGACCTCGAAAGCTGGGGAATATAACCAGAGGAATCTACAGAAGTATTGGCTATTTTGTACTGGTTGCAAGCTAGTTGATTAGCTGATTACCCATAAGACATCCAGCCCCTAAACCTCAGAATAATGTGGGACCTGGTCACACTGATCCAGCATGGAAGTTTAAGAGACAAGACGATTCGCTGAGAGCCTCCACAGCTGTGGGTCATAGCATCTGAAGGAATTGCAGGGCAGCCTTTGCTGACACAGGTGTTGTGGACTAGGAATGAGATAAACTGGAGGCAAAGAGAAGAGTAGAAAGATCAGACAACACCACAGCCTCTCAATTAGAGAGGTCAGAGAATAGCAACTGCCTCTCAGTCTCCTTGTATCATCCTCTCACAAGAAGAGATCCATTCTGGGTTGGATCTCTAAGCAGCCACTATCATGTGGCTCCCGTGTATTCTAACATATGGCACCTGAACATGGGGCAAGAATTACAAGAACCACCAGAGAAGGATCCTTCCAGAGTTAAGGAAGAAGGAGCCCCAATAAGACTTTGCTAGTCGGGGTAATTAAATGGGCTAACACATCGAAAAGCAGAGCCAGAAAACTGATGAGAGACTTAAATGCCTGTTCTGACTACAGTCCTCTTCTCCATTTGAAAGTTTGCCTCAATCAACACCTGCTATAACCATTCAGAAGTGATAGTACTGCTTGCATTCCTAAGTGTGCGGACCAAGCTGTAGGGAGAAAATAACAGCAAAAAACAAACAAACAAAAAAATGGGGACTTGTTAAGGGACAGGTCAATTCTTTGAAAGCCTGCACAGCTGTGGATCATAGCATCTGAAGGAGTTGCAGGGCAGCCTTTACTGTCACAGATATTGTGGACTAGGAATGAAATATATTGGAGGCAGAGGGAAGAGAAGAGAAGTTAGACAACACAACAGCCTCTAACTCAGAGAGGTCAGAGAACAGCAACTGCCTCTCAGTCTCCTTGTACCATCCTCTCACAAGAGGAGATCCATTCTGGGTTGGATCTCCAAGCAGCCAATGTTAGGTGACTCCTGTGTCTTTCAGCAGCTTTCCCTTGTATTTCAACAGAAGTTATTCAGCACTGACAGCACAGCCATGGTTTTCAGTAGAGGAAGCTTGGATAATCTCCAAATTATTCTAAAAGCAGACCTCAACCTTTTAAAACATGAGCAAAAAAGCAAAAACAACTCTGACCATAGATAGTTTTTATGGAGAAAGAGAAGAATAGATTTCAAACCCAGAGGATGCTAAAAGCAGATCATTTCCAGATGAAGTCCCAAAGGGTGTTATGAATTGGTCACCATCTCACAAGACTCTCTTGGAAGAATTCAAAAAGGATTTTAAAAGAGAGAAGAAAAATGGGGAAAAGAAATGACAACTTTGCAAGAGGGATTGGAAAAGGAAACAGAAATTATCTGATGAAAATTCCTTAAAAATAGATTTAGTGAAATGGAAAAAAGCAAATAACTCCTTAAAAATAGACTTGATGAAATGGAAAAGGCATATAACTCCTCACAAAATAGATTTGATGAAATGGAAAAAGAAAATAACTCCTTGAAAAACAGAATTTGAAAAATGGGGCAAAAATCCACTGAACAAAACAACTCATTTAAAAATTCAATTGACAAAATATAAGCAGAGTAAAAAGGTAACTGGAGAAAATAATTCACTAAAAATTAGAGCAGAATAAATGGATATGAATGACTCAATGAGACATCAAGAATCAGTCAAAAAGAAATGAAAAATAGAAGCAAATATAAAATACTTCATTAGAAAAAACAACTGACCTGGAAAACAGATCTAGGAGAAACAATTTAAGGATTATTGGACTTCCTGAAAACCATGATTAAAAAAAGAGCCTAGCCATCATCTTCCAGGAAATCATCAAAGAAAACTGCCTTGATGTCCTAGAATCAGAAGGTAAAATATTCATTGAAACAATTCACCAATCACCTCATGAAAGAGATCTCAAAATGACAACTCCAAGGAATATTGTAGCTAAATTTCAAAATTACCAGATCAAGGAAAAAATATTGCAAGCAGCCAGAAAGAAATAATTAAAATATCGAGGAACCCAGGATCAAAGCCTGGAATCTAATATTCCAAAAGGCAAAAGAAATTGGATTGCAGCCAAGAATCAACTATCAAGATAAACTGAGTATTATCTTTCAGGGAAGGAGATGAAAATTCAATAATACAGATGAATTTCATTTATTTCTGATGAAAAGACCAGAGCTGAACAAAAAAGTTTGATCTCCAAATACAGAAATCAAGAGAAGCATAAAAAGGTAAAAAGGAAAGAACTCTTGAGAACTGTATTTTTGTTATGGGTATAATTAGAGAGGCAGGTATAATTTAATTTAACTGTGATAATATAAAAAAGAAACTAGAGGTAGAAAAGGGATTTTACTAGAAAGAGGAAAATAGAGGTAAAATAAAGGAAATTACATCTCATGAAGAGGCAAAGAAGACTTATTATAATTAAAAGAAAGAAGGGAGTGGGATGAACATTGTGTGAATCTTACTTTTATCAGATTTGGCTCTAAAGACATATTAGGCTTTACAGAGAAACTTGTCTCACTAAGAGGAAAGGAAAGGAGGAGGCTAATCAAAGGAAAAACAGAAGTAGTAGGGGAAAGGTATAAGAAACAGGAGGAGTTATAAAGGGAGAAGGCTGTTTGAGGGAGGTGATGGTCAAAAGGAAAATACTGTGTAGAAGGGAAAGAAAAGAGAAAAGTATAACTTGAGATAAATAAGATGATGGGAAATGCAAGATTAGTCATCTTAACGGTGAATGTGTGAATGGGATGAACTCTCCCATAAAACGGAAGTGGAGAGCAGACTGGATGAAAAGTCAAAATCCTACAATTTGTTATTTACAAAAAACACATTTAAAGCAAAGGGATACATTCAGAATTAAGGTAAAGGGCTAGAACAGAATCTATCATGCTTCAGCTGAAGTAAAAAGATCATCAAACAAAAGCAAAAATAGATCTAATTAAAAGAGATAAGGAAGGAAACTACATCCTACTAAAAGGTACCATAGATAATGAAGTAATATCAATATTAAACATATATACACCAGATGGTATAGCATACAAATTTTTAGAGAATTTAAGAGGGCTGCAAGAAGAAATAGACAGCAAAACTATACTACTGGGGGATCTCAACCTTGTTCTCTCAGAACTAGATAAAATTGAACCACAAAATAAAGAAGTTTTTTTTTAAATTTATTTATTGAAACTTTTTATTTTCAAAATAGCTGCAAGGATAATTTTTCAACATTGTTTTCCAATTCTCCCCTCTTCCTTCCCCTACATTGGCAAATAATACAATATATGTTAAACATGATAAAATATAGGATATGCAAAGTTGGAAAATGGCTTGAATTCTTATAAATTTGAATCAATTCTCTATTTTAGAAATGAGGCCTTTATCAGAACCCTTGAATGTAAAATTTTTCCCCATTTTATTGTTTCTCTTCTAATTTTGTCTGCATTGGATTTGTCTGTACAAAATATTTTTAAGTTAATATAATCAAAATTATCTTTTTTTCAATAATGAGCTCCAGTTCTTCTTTGGTCACAAATTCCTTCCTTCTCCACAGATCTGAGAGGTAAACTATCCTATGTTCTTCTAATTTGTTTATAATATCATTCACGAACCCATTTCCACCTTTTCTTGGTATGTGCCTAGTTTCTGCCATAGAAGTTTCCAATTTTCTCACCATTTTTGTCAATTAGTGAGTTCTTATCCCAAAAGCTGAAGTCTTTGGGATAGCACTAGACTAACACTAGACATAACACTACACTGTCAAACATTAGTCATTGATTATTTTGTCCTGTGATCTTAAACTATTCCACTGATCGACTACTCTATTTCTTAGCCAGTACCAAACGGTTTTGATGACCACTGCTCTATAATGTAGTTTAGGTCTGCTACAGCTAGGCCATCTTCATTTGTAATTTTTTCATTCAATAATTTCCTTGAGGGGGCAGAGCCAAGATGGTGGAGAAGATACATGCGATTCTGTAAGCTCCTTTCTTCCCTCAATACCAATTAGATAATTTCAGCCTCAAAAATAGCGCTGGACTGATAGAAACTGCAAGGACTGGAAGCACGACTTACCAGCTGAAGAGAATCTGGAGTTTGAACAGAAAAGGTCGGTTCCCAGAGGAGGAACAAGAGAGGCCAGCACAGACGGTTGGGTCCTGGCACACTGCGCCGATCACGCTGGGGAGGGCTCTGGGATCAGAGAAGCCACTGAGATAGAGGAATCTGGCACAGGCTGTTAGCTCTTCTCTGCTTATAAAACAGTAGTTCAGAAGAGAAATCAAGCCACTTTAAAATTTAAAAGCAGATTAGATCTTCCTGGATCCTGGGGGTGACTCAGCAGATCTCGGCACTGTGGGTGTGGCTGACTTAGGCTGTCCGGGCTTTCACCTGGGAGTAGTTAAGAGATTGAAAAGTGGGCGGACACAGCCCAAGGTAACTCTTAGTGCCTTGCTTGGCTGGTGGCTGTGGAACTCAGCCCCTGGAAGTGTCAGAGAAGCAGAACCTTTGAACTAGGGACCGTGGTTTCTGGGCAGATACTTCCAGTTTGAGTGCAGGGGCTTTTCACGTCACCTGTTGCTGACATTCACGCCCCACCGGGATGCATAGGCTGGGCTTTGTGTCACCTTTACTGTTCGGTCTTAAACCTCAGGGAAGCTGCTAGGACACAGCGCCCTCACAGCACAATGCTGCTAATCACCTCTGAGGCACTTCCAGGGAGGGGGTGGGGAACTCTCTCCCAGAGCTCTCTCTTAGCTCAGGAGCAGGAGCCGCTGCATCCACCCGGTCTGGGAGGAAGCTGGTAAAGAAATAAATAAATAATTTCCTACCCCAGGGACAGACCCCAAAAGATTTTTTAAGTATGAGTAAAAAGCAAAAAGAACCATTGACTCATTCTACACAGAGAAAGAGCAGGTATCCAACCCCGAGGAAGTTAACAGCAGAGAGTCAGCAGATAACAACCTAAAGGGGAAATCACATAACTCTCTCCTAGAAGAGACTGTTAAAAATTAAGAGAGTTTGAAGAAAAATGGGGAAAGGAAAGGGAAGCTATGATAGAGAATAACAATGTTCTGAAATTGGAGTTGGAAAAAATAAAGAATTCACAGGAGATGCAGGGAAACAAAATTTGTGAATTAGAAAAGGTAAAAAAATCACAGGAAAGTAGGATTTCTGAATTGGAGAAGATAAAAAAGTCTCAAGAAAATAGGATTTCTGAATTGGAAAAAGAAAATAATTCTCAAAAAAAAATTAGGGAAATGGAAAAAAATTCAATAGAGCAAAACAATTCATTTAAAAATGAAATTGGGCATTTACAAAAAGAACTAAAAACTGTGAATGAAGAAAATAACTCCTTAAAATTCAGGATGGAACAAATAGAAATTAATGATTCATTGAGAACACAAGAATCAGTCAAACAAAACAAAAAAAATGAAAAGCTGGAGCGTAACGTCAAATACTTACTGGGAAAATCTTTAGACCTGGAAAATAGATCTAGGAGAAATAATCTGAGGATCATTGGACTTCCTGAAAACTATGACCAAAAAAAGAGCCTAGATTCTATTTTACAGGAAATTATCAAAGAGAACTGTCCAGAGATAATAGAAACAGAAGGGAAAGTAGATGTGTAAAGAATTCATCGAACTCCTTCTGAAATAGACCCTAAAAAAAGAACACCACGGAATATTGTGGCTAAGCTGCAGAATTACCACACAAAGGAGAAAATCCTGCAAGCAGCTAGAAAAAAACAATTTAAATACCAAGGTGCCACAATAAGGGTCACACAAGATCTGGCTGCCTCCACATTAAAAGATAGAAGGGCCTGGAACCTGATATTCTGAAAGGCAAAAGATCAAGGATTGCAACCAAGAATAAACTACCCAGCTAAGTTTAGCATCTTTTTCCATGGAAGAAGATGGTCATTCAATGAAATAGAGGAATTCCATATATTTCTAAGAAAAAAAAAACAGACTTAAACAAAAAATTTGATCTACATCCACAAGACTGAAGAGAAACAGAAAAAGGTACACAGAACCCTTGAGAACTGTATCTCCGTTGTGGGTATATAGAAAGTACGCATGGATAATTTGATTTTACTGATATAAAAGAAAAAAAGGAGGGGGTGTAGTAAAGGGAAGGGGATAGTATCAGAAAAAGGAGAAGGAGTGATAAAAAGAGGGAAATTACATTCCAGGAAGAGGCATAGAAAATATACCATATCTGAGGGAATTTAGAGAGGGGGAGAAACATTGTGTAAATCTTACTCTCATCAGAAGAGGCTCAAAGAGTAAATAATTGACATATTTGTTTTTCAGAGAATTCTCTATCACCTCATTAAAAGGGGGGAGAGGAAAAGGGAAAAGAAAAAGGAGAATAAGGGAAAGGATGTGGAGGGTGGGGGGAGGGATACTAAAAAAAAGGGAGGGCTGTGCGTCACAAGGGGGGTCTATAAATTAAATATTGGGGAAGGGGTTCAGGGGGGTCAAGGGAAAAAGCATAATCTGCAGATAATATGATGGCAGGAAATACAGAATTAGTAATTTTAACTGTAAATGTGAATGGGATGAACGCTCCCATCAAACGGAGACGGATAGCAAACTGGATCAAAAATCAGAACCCTACAATATGTTGTTTACAGGAAACACACTTAAAGCAGGGAGATACATATCGAGTAAAGGTAAAAGGTTGGAGCAGAATCTATTATGCTTCAGGTAAAGCCAAAAAAGCAGCGGCAGCTATCCTTATCTCAGATCAAGCAAAAGCAGAAGTTGATCTAGTTAAAAGAGATAAAGAAGGAAACTATATCCTGCTGAAAGGTAGCATAAATAATGAAGCCATATCAATACTAAACATATATGCACCAAGTAGTATAGCATATAACTTTCTAAAGGAAAAGTTAAGAGAGTTGCAAGAAGAAATAGACAGTAAAACTATAATAGTGGGAGATCTCAACCTTGCACTCTCAGATTTAGACAAATCAAACCACAAAACAAATAAGAAAGAAATTTAAAAAGTAAATAGAACATTAAAAAGACTAGGTATGATAGACCTTTGGAGAAAACTCAATGGCAATAGAAAGGAATATACTTTCTTCTCAGCAGTTCATGGATCCTATACAAAAATTGACCATATATTAGGACATAAAGATTTCAAAATTAAATGTAGGAAGGCAGAAATAATAAATGCCTTCTTCTCAGATCACAATGCAATAAAAGTTACATTCAGTAAAAAGTTAGGGGTAAATAGACCAAAAAGTAATTGGAAACTGAATAATCTCATCTTAAAGAATGACTGGGTGAAAGAGCAAATTATAGAAAAAATTAATAATTTCACCCAAGATAATGACAATGATGAGACATCATACCAAAATCTGTGGGATGCAGCTAAAGCAGTAATAAGGGGAAATTTTATATCTTTAGAGGCTTATTTGAAGAAAATAGAGAAAGAGAAGATTAACGAATTGGGCTTGCAACTTAAAAGGCTAGAAAAAGACCAAATTAAAAACCCCCAACCAAAAATTAAACTTGAAATACAAAAATTAAAAGGAGAAATCAATAATATTGAAAGTAAAAAAACTATTGAATTAATAAATATAACCAAGAGTTGGTTTTATGAAAAAGCCAATAAAATAGATAAACCTTTGGTAAATCTGATCAGAAAAAAGAAAGAGGAAAATCAAATTGTTAGTCTTACAAATGAAAAGGGGGATCTTTCCACCAATGAAGAGGAAATTAGAGAAATAATAAGGAGTTACTTTGCCCAACTTTATGCCAATATATTTGATAACTTAAGTGAAATCGATGACTTTCTCCAAAAAATATAGGATTCCTAGATTAAGAGAGGAGGAGATAAATTGCTTAAATAGTCCCATTTCAGAAAAAAGAAATAGAACAAGCTATTAATCAACTCCCCAGGAAAAAATCCCCAGGACCAGATGGATTTACATGTGAATTCTACCAAACATTTAAAGAACAATTAGCCTCAATGCTATATAAACTATTTGAAAAAATAGGGGATGAAGGAGTCCTACCAAACTCCTTTTATGACACAGACATGGTACTGATACCTAAACCAGGTCGATCGAAAACTGAGAAAGAAAAGTATAGACCAATTTCCTTAATGAATATTGATGCTAAAATCTTAAATAAGATATTAGCAAAAAGTCTTCAGAAAATCCTCCCCAGGATAATACACTATGATCAAGTAGGATTCCTACCAGGAATGCAGGGCTGGTTTAATATTAGGAAAACTATTAGTATAATTGACCATATTAATAATCAAATTAATAAAAACCATATGATCATCTCAGTAGATGCAGAAAAAGCATTTGACAAAATCCAACATCCATTCCTACTAAAAACTCTTGAGAGTATAGGAATAAATGGACTATTCCTTAGAATAATCAGGAGCATATATTTAAGACCGTCAGTAAGCATAATATGCAATAGAAATAAACTGCAACCTTTCCCAGTAAGATCAGGAGTGAAACAAGGTTGCCCACTATCACCATTACTATTCAATATAGTACTAGAAACGCTAGCCTCGGCAATAAGAGCCGAGAAAGAGATTCGAGGAATTAGAGTAGGAAATGAGGAAATCAAACTATCACTCTTTGCAGATGACATGATGGTATATTAAGAGAACCCCAAAGACTCTGCTAAAAAGCTACTAGAAATAATTCAAAATTTCAGCAAAGTGGCAGGGTACAAAATAAATCCACATAAATCCTCAGCATTTTTATATATCACCAACAAAATGCAACAGCAAGAGATACAAAGAGAAATTCCATTCCAAACAAATGTTGAGAGTATAAAGTATTTGGGAATCCATCTACCAAAGAATAGTGAGGAATTATATGAGAAAAATTATGAAACACTTGCCACAAAAATAAAGTCAGATTTAAATAATTGGAAAGACATTCAGTGCTCTTGGATAGGCTGAGTGAATATAATAAAGATGACAATACTCCCCAAACTAATCTACTTATTTAGTGCTATACCAATCAGACTCCCAAGAAACTATTTTAATGACCTAGAAAAAATGACAAAATTCATATGGAAGAATAAAAGGTCGAGAATTGCAAGGGAACTAATGAAAAAAAAGTCAGATGAAGGTGGTCTAAGTGTACTTTATCTAAAGTTATATTATATAGCAGCAGTCACCAAAACCAAAGGATATGAACAGACAATTCTCAGATGATGAAATTGAAATTATATCCACTCATATGAAAGAGTGTTCCAAATCACTACTGATCAGAGAAATGCAAATTAAGACAACTCTGAGATATCACTACACACCTGTCAGATTGGCTAAGATGACAGGAACAAATAATGATTAATGTTGGAGGGGATGTGGGAAAACTGGGACACTGATGCATTGTTGGTGGAGTTGTGAAAGAATCCAACCATTCTGGAGAGCAATTTGGAACTATGCCCAAAAAGTTACCAAACTGTGCATACCCTTTGACCCAGCAGTGCTGTTATTGGGATTATATCCCAAAGAAATACTAAAGAGCGGAAAGGGACCTGTATGTGCCAAAATGTTTGTGGCAGCTCTTTTTGTAGTGGCTAGAAACTGGAAGTTGAATGGATGCCCATCAATTGGAGAATGGTTGGGTAAATTATGGTATATGAAGGTTATGGAATATTATTGCTCTGTAAGAAATGACCAGCAGGAGGAATACAGAGAGGCTTGGAGAGACATCAACTGATGCTGAGTGAAAAGAACAGAACCAGAAGATCGCTGTACACTTCAATGCTGTATGAAGACGTATTCTGATGGAAGTGGATATCTTCAACATAAAGAAGATCCAACTCACTTCCAGTTGATCAATGATGGACAGAAATAACTACACCCAGAGAAGGAACACTGGGAAGTGAATGTAAATTGTTAGCACTACTGTCTATCTACCCAGGTTACTTATACCTTCGGAAGCTAATACTTAATGTGCAACAAGAAAATTGGATTTACACACATATATTGTATCTAGGTTATATTGTAACACATGTAAAATGTATGGGATTGCCTGTCATCGGGGGGAGGGAGTGGAGGGAAGGAGGGGATAATTTGGAAAAATGAATACAAGGGATAATATTATTAAAAAAATAAAAAAATATAAAAAAATAATTTCCTTGAAATTCTTGACCTTTTCTTCTTCCAGATGAACTTTGTTATTAGTTTTACTATATCTGTAAAATAATTTCTTATAAGTTTGATTGGTATAGCACTGAATAAATACATTAATTTAGGTAGTATTGTCATTTTTACTTGGCCTACCCATGAGCACTTGATATTTGAATTCAATATTTGACAAAAATGCTGAGAAAATTAGAAATTTTTCAATTTGGCAGAATTAGTATGATAGGCATTGACCAACACATAATACCCTATACCAAGATAAGATTGAAATAGGTTCATAATTTAGACACAAAGAGTGATAATATAACCAAATTTCACCCCTCAGATGTCATGTCCTGCTTTCTAGAGCCCCCAAATTGGGGTGACAAAATGTACCATTATTTTCTAGAGCCTCCACGACAAAGTGATAAAAATATACTTTTCTAGTGGAGAAGTGATGAGGTGGGATTCCGGGGATTGTGGAAAAATGAAATCCATTTATCCTTTTATACTTTCCTACCCTTAAGTAACAAAAACACTGGGAATGTGCTAAGTATATACTGTGCACATGGTACCACATAAATAACTTGCTATTATATGTAGTTTGCCACCTAGTATCACTCTGCTCCTTGACTTCTCAGGAAGGCTGAGAACCCTTAGGGGAGATGCAGAGCCAAACCAGACATTGTTAGCAGGTTTCCTCTGGGCTGAAGTCTTATACCTCACCCAGAGTTTCCCCAATGTCTGTGACCGTCTACACTCAGATCTCTGGAGAAGGAAGAAATGTGTGATGAAAAAATTCATCATTGGACACCAAATAGATAATTTTTATTATAATAACTTAAACAGTTTTTGTAGAAACAAAAATTAGAAGGGAAACAATAAACTGGAGAAAAGGGTTTTTTTTGTTGTTGTTTTTGTTTTTGTTTTTTTTTTACATTCAAGGGTTCTAAAATATATGGTGAATTGACTCAAATTTACAAGAATTCAAACCATTCTCTATTTGATAAATACTCAAAAGATATGAATAGGCAATTTTCAGATGAAGACATTAAAACCATTTTTAATCATATGAAAAGGTGCTCTAAATTATTACTGATCAGAGAAATGAAAATTAAGATAACTCTTAAGATACCACTACACACCTTTCAGAGTGGCTAAAATAACAGGAAAAGATAATGATGAATGTTGGAGAGAATGTGGGAAAACTGGGACATTAATATGTTGTTTATAGAGTTGTGAATTGATTCAACCTTTCTGAAGAGTAATTTGGAACTATGTCCAAACTGCTATCAAAGTGTGACCCCTTTGATCCAGTAGTTTTTCTACTGGGCTTTTGTCCCAGAAACATCATAAAGTAGGGAAAGGGAATGTGCAAAATGTGCAAAAATGTTTGTATCAGCCCTTTTTATATTGGCAAGAAACTGGAAATTGAATGGATGTCAATCAATTGGAGAATGGCTTCACAAGTTATGGTATATTAATGTTATGGAATATTATTGTTCTCTAAGAAATAATCAGCAGGATGATTTCAGAGAGGCCTGGAGAGGCTTATATGAACAAATGCTAAGTGAAATTAGCAGAACTAGGAGATCATTATACATGGCAACAGTAAGATTATCAATTTTGATGGACATGGCTCTCATCAATAATGAGGTGATTCAGAAAAGTTTCAACAGTCTTGTGATGAAGAAAGCCATCTATACCCAAAGAGAGGATAGTGGGAATTGAATATGGACCACAACATAGTATTTTAACTCTTTTCATTGTTGTTTGCTTGCATTTTATTTTCTTTCTCATTTTTTTTCTTTTTGATTTGATTTTTCTTGTGCAGTATGATTTTTGTGGAAATATGCATATATTTTTAACATATATTGGATCACTTGCCAACTGAGGAGGAGGTGGGGGGAAGGGAAGGAAAATTAGAACACAGGGTTTGTAGAGGTAAATATTAAAAATTATCCATGTATATATTTTGAAAATAAAAAGCTATAATGAAAAAAAAATTTAAAGATAACAAAAAGTATATAAATAAATAAATATTTGAATAGATGATCTCTGAGATACCTTCTAACTCTGAGATGTTATGATCTTATATCACTTTACATTAATCACTATATCAATGGATAAGCCATGTGATATAACATTAGAATGACCAAGGGCACTTACAGAGTAAAAAAAGTTTCAGAAGGGTGATATAGAGTGTGAGAGGTATTTTAAAGCAAAAAAAAAAAAAAAGTGATTATCTTAGTGATAAAGATTAAGAAGTAGAAGGGAAATTCATAGGCTGATTATATATATTTATGTATCCCAAAGCCAATACTCAACTTCCATTGAAGACAAGGAGAAAGATGGGGGGGAAAGGGGTTGTACAAAGTTTGTTGTTTCATTGTTTTCATATAGCATTAAACCAGGACAAGACATTTGTAGTTTTATATAATTTATCTTCTAACTTTCAGATAAGGAAAGGCTCAAAGGACTTAAGTAATTTGTCCAAGATCATAAAACTGGAAAAGTCAGAACAAAAACAACACACTGTACTCTAAGGAAAAGTGGAAATTGCATAGAAAGATCTTTCAACATTTCAAAAATGGTTTCATTTTGACCATATAACTTGGGTTTTACCAAGAGAACTTAATAATTTAAGATTAACTATTAGTGCCTCAAGGGCATATTATTTTAAGACATTTGATTGACATATCTCAAGAAAGTTGTAGCTAAATGGAAGGAAAGTTAATATGTTTTCCTAGAAGGGGTATGCTGTCTTCCCAGAAATCAGCTGGAGTCAGGATCACTAAACGTCTTTATTCTTGATCTTTTACAGTCAAGGTCAGGGGATTAGATCTAGCAATCTCCACATGCACCTTCCTCCCTCAAACAGAGGGGGGGGGGCAGAGAAGAGCCTCAATTTCCTCTTCCTCCTCCTCCTACTCCTCCCACAAGTCACTTTCCTCTCTTTGTCCCACCAATCAAGTCAGCACAGAATAGCTAGGGAGGATCAACCTTCAAACAAGTTAATAGAGAACCGTCCAATTGGCAATTAGTCTCACGTGCTCCATTATCCAAGTGCATTTGCTCAGTTCTAGCCCTTTACGGGGGTAAATAAAGGAAATGGCAGAATTGGTTTTATCATGTACCCAAAGACCAACAATAAATACCATTTCATGAGACATTTGGTCATCTCATCTTTTGATTGTTCATGATATCTTGTAGAGGACAAGGAATAGAGAAATTTGACAATGGAAGTCAATATATAGTTTGATTCACAGTGGCTTAAATGTAAAGATACATGAAATATAGGATAGTGAAAAATATTTTGGAATGTATATTAAGAAATGAAAGAGGCAAAAAGTTTTTGGAATACTCTGAAAGTTTCATGCTTTATTATTACAAGTAATTTCTTCAAAAAAGATGGGCACCAGAAAAGGTGTACATTGACCATCACAAAAAGTGAAATTTACTACTTTTTATCTGAAAAAAAAAAAAAACTCACTGGTTCTTGATATGGGAGTTATTTCTGAATAGGCTATTTATCTATAGTTGTAACATATGGTAGTTTTACTAAATCAGAAGAAAATATAAATATGAAAAGATATTCTATATAGTTAAAACTATTTTAACTGACCTACTTGGATAATCAGTAACTGTGCAAAGTAACAAATATTACTTTTCTGGATTTTCTGATGAGGAAGCAGCATAGAATAATATGAAGGATGCTGGCTCTGGAATCAGAAAAGCTGTGTTCAAATTCCACCTCTGTCATTTACTGTTCTACATGGGAAGATTCTATGAGAGGTGCTTTATATACCTCTATGCACACTTTTGCTATTCTAGGTCCCTATAACATAAATACTAATCACCATTATTAGTGTTCTTATTATATCTTGCATGTACCTAGTTATTGTTTACCATATTAGAATATAAGCTTCTTGAGGGAATTGTTTTTGGTGTCTTTGTGTTCTCAGCATTTAGATAAGTAGTTGGCATATAGTAATTTAACATTTGTTGAATGAGTCATTGAATATCAGATAATTTGATGATCATCAGATTATTAATGTAACCCAGGGTCCCTTTAATTGTTGACCATTTGAAAACTACCCTCAGTCCAAGGAATACTTTTAGTCAACATCCACTTAAAACCACAATTCATGAGATCTTGCTAATATTTCTTTTACTAGATGAACTGGAAGTTTCTTTAGTGAATATCTGGTGAGAGATAATGTTGTAAAGGGACAGGCCTTTGGCTTTCTCCATTCCAAAGCCCTGTGATCCTGTGAATATGTCCAGGTTCTTTATATATCTTGGCACTTGTTCTTTTCCAATTTAGATGAAGGGAGAGAGGTATCTTGGCATCCTAGCATTTGGGCTTGTGGCCTTTTCAGTATCTGCCAAGAGGAACAAAGAATGATCTAAAAGTGTAGGCTTCTGAATACAATTCAGTGGTAGCTGAAATGAGAATATATTCAGCAACCTTATTTATTCCAGACATGAATTTTATGGACTAAATTTATTGTAAGAAATAAGTAAAAGTGAGCCCAACTCCCCAAAGACAGTTGTGATAGGGAAAAATAGGCCTAACTGTAATTTTGTAATTGCTATATCTTCAAAGTAAATTCCCTTTGCAAAAGATAATTGATATTAAGTGATTGAATGGAACTAAATAGTCAGATACTATCACCTATTGGTGAGGGGAGTACAACTAGTAGAGACTTAAGTGGATAGCAGCAGAAGGGTAACCCTTAACTCAAAGGGGTGGACACAGTTTACCTGGTTCTGGAAGAGTAAACCCAGAGAATTCATGTTACATTTGTACAGAACTTTATGTTTTGCTAAATCCTTTACAAATATTATCTAATTTAATTATCATAAAAATGATAATACTTTGGGAGGTAGGTGCTAATATTTCCATTTTGCAGATGAGAAAACTAAGGCTATCAGGGAGGGGTTAAATGACATATATGGGGTAAAACACACTAGTAAAAGTTTGAATAGAAATTTGAAGTATCATAGGGGAAGGAACTAGTAGCTAGGGAGAACAGGAAAAATGTAGAAGATTAGACAAATTAAATATTGAGGTAAACCACAGAAACTTAGGCAAAAATGAAGGGGGAGACCATTTCAAGGGAGAGGTAGGTAAAAAGTACACAACAGAAAACAAAAGAAAACCCGCAAGGAAGGTGGAAAGTTGGACACTTATGAATACAATGACTTCTATAATTATAGATGCTTTTTTGAAATGGAAATTTATTGTCACATATTTTAAATTCTCCCTGATGTTCTGCTAGGCGTATGGTAATGTTTTCTTCTTTTATTGTCTTTCTTTTCCTATTTTGTTTTTTCTTATTTTGTATTTGAATTTTAAATAAAAAAGTTGAAAAATGGAAAAAAGAAGGTAGGATAGATAACCAGTGAAAATACATGGAGACAGTATGTGGAGTATCACATGCAAGGAACAGTAAGTAGATGAGTGTTGCTGAATTAAAAAGTTCATCAAATCAGGTCCAATAGAGCAGTAATGAATTGAACCAGCTACACCCAGCAAAAGAACTCTGGGAGATGACTATGAACCACTACACAGAATTCCCAATCCCTCTATTTTTGTCTGCCTGCATTTTTTATTTCCTTCACAGGCTAATTTTACACTATTCTTGAGGAGTGATCAGACTTGGGCCTTTGAAAAAATCACTTTGACAGTTGAGTAAAGAATGGTTGCAAGGAAGAAAGACTTGAAACAAGGAGGTCAATTAGAAGTCTATTTCAATTGTCGAGGCTAGAGGTGATTAAAACCTGAAGTGAAATGGTGATTGTGTGACAGGGGAGAAGGGGATGCATATGAGATGTTGTGAGGATAAAACAATAATATTAGAGTTCAGATTAAATATGTGGGGAAAGTGAAAATGGTGAAGTAAGAGTGGTATCTGAGTGAGTGTGAAGCTAATGATAGCTTAGAGAATAACAGAAAAATTTGGAAGATAGCAAGATTTTGAGGGAAAGAAAATGGACTTTTTTGGACATGTAGAATTTGGGACATCCAAAATGCAATTGGTAATACAGTTCTCTAGTTGGGGAGAGAGATTAGTGCTTGACACATAGATCTGGGAATCACTTGCATAGAAATAATACTTTAGTTCTTGACAACCAAAGAGATCACCAACTGAGATAAAATGTAGGGAAAAGAGAAGAGGGCCTAGGACACTGCCTTGGAGAACAACTATAGCTAGTGCACATGATAAGAATGAAAGATCATTAAAAGAAGCTGAGGGGGGGGCAGCTAGGTGGTGCAGTGGATAGAGCACCAGCCTTGAATTCAGGAGGACCCGAGATCAAATCTGGTCTGTGTGACCTTGGGCAAGTCACTTAACCCCAGCCTCAGGGGGAAAAAATAAAATAAAAGAAGCTGAGGGAGAAAAGACAAATAAGAGGACAGAGAGGAAGAGGGAGAGCATGGTGGGGGGAAGGGAGGGAGAAGTAATTAATAGTGTTAAATATAGCCAAGAGATGAAGGATAAAAACTGAGGAAAAACTATTAGATTTGGCAATTAAGAGTTCATTTGCTAATTTTGGAGAGATCAGTTTCAGCTGATTGATGAGATCAGAATTTGGATTGTAGAAGATTTAGAAGAAGGTAATAATTGTAGACAGCAAGAACAGAGAGTTTTCTCAAGACTACTTGTCAGGGAAGGAGAATGGAGGTGAGACAAAAATATTTTGATCATCTTTTGTGGAGAATAGGATAACAAATATATTAAAATGTGTATGGGATGTAATTAGCTTAGCAAGAATATTGTATAAGAGTAATAGAATATCAAAGTCTCTAAAGAATCAAATCTATAGGGCATTGAAAGTACAATGGAGAGGGGCATAGTGAGTATGAGTAGGCTATAATTCATTACCAAGGAAGAATTATATGAGATAAATGGCCTAAAAGATATCATCAGTGAATTGTCTATCTGGAAAAAATGGTGACCTGGATATGAACAGACAATTCTCAGATGATGAAATTGAAATTATATCCACTCATATGAAAGAGTGTTCCAAATCACTATTGATCAGAGAAATGCAAATTAAGACAACTCTGAGATACCACTACACACTTGTCAGATTGGCTAAGATGACAGGAACAAATAATGATGAATGTTGGAGGGGATGTGGGAAAACTGGGACACTAATACATTGTTGGTGGAGTTGTGAAAGAATCCAGCCATTCTGGAGAGCAATTTGGAACTATGCCCAAAAAGTTATCAAACTGTGCATACCCTTTGATCCAGCAGTGCTGCTATTGGGCTTATATCCCAAAGAAATACTGAGGAGGGGAAAGGGACTTGCATATGCCAAAATGTTTGTGGCAGCTCTTTTTGTAGTGGCTAGAAACTGGAAGTTGAATGGATGCCCATCAATTGGAGAATGGTTGGGTAAATTATGGTATATGAAGGTTATGGAATATTATTGCTCTGTAAGAAATGACCAGCAGGAGGAATACAGAGAGGCTTGGAGAGACATCAACTGATGCTGAGTGAAAAGAACAGAACCAAAAGATCGCTGTACACTTCAATGCTGTATGAAGACGTATTCTGATGGAAGTGGATATCTTCAACATAAAGAAGATCCAACTCACTTCCAGTTGATCAATGATGGACAGAAATAACTACACCCAGAGAAGGAGCACTGGGAAGTGAATGTAAATTGTTAGCACTACTGTCTATCTACCCAGGTTACTTATACCTTCGGAATCTAATACTTAATGTGCAACAAGAAAATTGGATTTACACACATATATTGTATCTAGGTTATATTGTAACACATGTAAAATATATGGGAATGCCTGTCATCTGGGGGAGGGAATAGAGGGAGGGAGGGGATAATTTGGAAAAATGAATACAAGGGATAATGTTTAAAAAATTGCATATATACTGTCAAAAATTTATAAATCAAAATAAATAAATAAATAAATTGTAACGTGCTCTCCTGGCAGTTACAATTACTATTCTGTCCTAGACCCACCAAGTACCTTTGACCACTGTCCTTTGCAGTGTAGCTCTACCCGGCTCGCCTCCTCTAGGCCTTCTAAGGTCTCTGGCCACAATCTCTTGAATCTATAGCTTAGTAACCGGTAGCGCACTCAAGAACAATCACGTGTAATCTTAAAAGCCTTTATTATACCTACTCACATAATGCCCTGACTGATGCCCTGACTTGTTGGTTCCCTAGTGAACACCTGGTCAGAAGACCCATGTGTTCACTACCAAAACCCTTACCTCTTTCGGCTATCCATCTTGGCTTGGCCACCCAGGCTAGGAGCCAGGGTGAACAGCACGAGGTTAAAGAGGCCGGTTGCTGCCTGCAGTGGGCTTATATAGGGCCTGTGAGGTCACACACACAGCCAATCAGCGAGAGAGTCACCCATTACAAAACTATCTCAATATGGCCAGGATCCCGCCCAAGGGCAGTCCTAATATCCACAGAAATTACTTCTGGGCCTCAATCCCGATGCACTGTGTCCGCCCATTTAAAGGGCCCTTACAATAAATAATTAAAAAAAATTGGTGACCTGGCCACTATGAGAACAGAGCATACAAATGGACAAACTACATATTTTACTGGTATCTAAAAAATTTCAAGAGATCTAGAGAAAGTTGCCAGAGATGAGTTGGGGAGTGGGAATAAAGGGGGTAGAGGTAGGGTTTGACTCTCTATAAAGGATTTATTAGAGTATATGGAGAATGAGAATTCATGAATTGCTAGTGCTCTGATCAATTGGAGAGAATACTAGAATGAATGAAACTGCAGAGCCATAATTAAGTAATAAGTTACTTAGCAAGAAGTATTTGTCTTGTGTCAGTTATGAATTCAAATTGATTTTGTTTTGTAATTATTATATTCCATAATTTTAAAAAGAGAAATACTTTACGATTTTTTAAATTGCAAATTTGATAGATAGACTAATATCAAAATGCAATCATCTGATGCTGTTGATTGTTTTTTAATATGTATTGGTATTCTTTTGAAATGTGTATATCACAAAAGGCAACCCCCCAAAAACCTCTAATTTTCTTAACCTCCAAAAATTCCCAAATCCCCCAAACAACAGAGAGAATGTGAATGTCTAATAATTCATGTACCTCTTCTGTGTATATAACATTTTTATGACAACAATCTATCCATGCTTTGACAAGGTTACTCTTTTTTCCCATCTCTCTCTCTCTTTTTTTAATAGCTTTTTATATACAAAACATATGCATGGGTAGTTTTTCAACATTGGCCCTTGCAAAACTTCTGTTTCAACTTTTACCCTCCTTCCTTCCATCCTCTCCCTTAGATGGCAGGTAGACCCATACATGTTAAATATGTTAAATACAATATATGTATACATGTTTATATAGTTATCTTGTTGCACAGGAAAGATCAGATTTAGAAAGAAGGTAAAAATAACCTGAAAAGAAAAAACAAAAATGCAAGCAAACAATAACAGAAAGAGTGAAAATGTTATGTTGTGGTTCATACTCATTTTCCAGTATTCTTTTTCTGGGTATAGCTGCTTCTGTTCATTACAGATCAATTGGAACGGATTTGGATCCTCTCATTGTTGAAGAGAGCCACGTCCATCAGAATTGATCATCATGTAGTATTGTTGTTGAAGTGTATAGTGATGTTCTGGTTCTGTTCATTTCACTAACATCAGTTCCCATAAGTCTCTCTGTATTCATTCTGCTGGTCATTTCTTATAGAACAATAACATTCTATAACATTCCTATAGACAAGGTTACTCTTGAAGAGGGTGTTAGTAGGCTTTTCTCAAGCAATATTCCATGGTGGACAATATTTTTGTCATCTTACAATACCAGAAATATATACAGAATATACAAGATGATACTGTGATTGTTGTTTATTGCTTATTAAAAAGAGCATTTCATATAGAAGAGAAAAGCTCTTGAAACAGATTTTTCCTATATTTACATCAGAATTATAAAAGATTCGTTGAGAGTCAGAACTGTAAGGATAACATTGCTTGATGACTTTTTGATCATTAATATCAGACAAATGAAAAAAACAATTATACTCCTCAAAGGCATTTGCCACCTTCATGGAGGAGATTCATCTGAGTCCAACTCAAAGAGAGATTATTTATAGATGATGAGGTCCTTAGGTACTCCTATTGCACTGAATGTGTTACTTCCCACTTAGTAATATCATCCGTGATTTGTAGGATTTAATTACAACATACATTGTAAGATTTAATTACTATTTCTATGCTAATACTCAAATACATCTATGCTTCTTTTCCATCTTCTCTGCTGACTTCTAATCTTACAGCAATTGGCTTTCAGACATATCAAATTGAATGTCCTCTAGACATCTTAATTTTATTACATCTATCCAAATCAGAATTATCTTTCTCCTTAACCCTTCTAATCTCCTACCCTTCCTATAACTGTGGAGAGTAACACCATCCTACCATTCCCATAAACTCAAAATCCATTCTAGTATCTTTGCCAAGAAAATCCCTAAAATACTTGACAACAACAAATTTAGAGCTGGAAGGTTTTTTGAAGCTTACCTGGGGCAGCTAGGTAGTACAATGGATAGAATGTTGGGTGTAAATCAGGAAGACTTGTTTTCATGAATTCCAATCCAGACTCAAACACTTACTGTGTGAACCTGGGAAAGTCACTTGACTATGTTAATTGTGTGTGCCTGCTTCTTCATCTGTAATGGAGCTGGAGAAGGAAATGGAAAACCATTCTAATATCTATGCCAAGAAAACACCAGATAGAATCATGGGATGTCAGACATGACTGAAATGATTGGACAATAACAAAACATAGGAAGAGAGTGGGTTCTGTTCATAACATAAAATAGACAAAGGTTAGATGACCACTTCTTGTACACTTTTGAAAGAGGATTCTTGTTCAGTTAGATAGATGGACACTGAAGTCTTCTTTAAATTTTGCTATTCTTCCTCAGATTAAAATTCGCTCTTTATTCCTACCACACAAGGTCTTCTGATTCTTCCCCTCCTCCCCTCCCTTCTATTACTTTTTTCTTCTTCCTTCCCTCTTTCCCTCCTTCCCTCTTTCCCTCCCTCCCTCCCTCCCTTCTTCTCTCCCTCCCTCCCTCCTTCTCTCCCTCCCTCCTTCCCTCCCTCCCTTCTCCCTCCCTCCCTTTCTTTTTCCCTTCCTCCCTCCCTTCCTCCTTTTCTTTCTCTCTTCCTCCTTTTCTTTCTCTCTCCCTCCCTCTTTCCCTCCCTCTGTCCTTCCTTCCCTCCCTCCTTCCTTCCCTCCCTCCTTCCTTCCCTCCCTCCTTCCTTCCCTCCCTCCTTCCCTCCCTCCCTCTCTCCCTCCTTCCTTCCCTCCCTCCTTCCTTCCCTCCCTCCTTCCCTCCCTCCCTCTCTCCCTCCTTCCTTCCCTCCCTCCTTCCTTCCCTCCCTCCTTCCCTCCCTCCCTCTCTCCCTCCTTCCTTCCCTCCCTCCTTCCCTCCCTCCCTCCCTCTCTCCCTCCCTCCCTCTCTCTCTCCCTCCCTCCCTCCCTCCCTCCCTCCCTCCCTCCCTTCCTTCCTTCCTTCCTTCCTTCCTTCCTTCCTTCCTTCCTTCCTTCCTTCCTTCCTTCCTTCCTTCCTTCCTTCCTTCCTTCCTTCCTTCCTTCCTTCCTTCCTTCCTTCCTTCCTTCCTTCCCTCCTCTCCTTCCTTCCTTCCTTTTTTCTTTCTCTACATTCATTTCCTAAAATCTCTCTCTCCCTGTTCTCTTTCTCTCTCCTCCTGAAACTTCTGCTGCTGCTGTAATAAAATTCTAAGACTAGTGAATAAGAAGTTGCTCTCTGGGTTGTAAGACTTCTTTTTTTCCTCTCTAAAATCCCAGTCTAATTAAAAAAACAGTAGATCATAGTTAAATAAAACTGTACCCAGGATAACCTCGATTTCCATATGCAGATTTATCTGCACTGACAGCTAACCCCCCCCACCTCTCTCCCTCTCACTCTCTCCCTTTCATTCTCCCATTCCTTCCTCTCTATCTCCCTATTGCATTGTGTCTGCCTGATTTCCAGAGCACCTTCGCTATTTTCACTTTCTCCCTCTCTATAAAATATCTGGACAAGAAAGAGATGGCTGCAGAGACTGGGAGAAAATAATCTGATATTCTGAGCGCAATGTCACCATTTCTTTTCTCTCATGGGGGGGAGGTGTGTTGAAGTTGCCCAGAATGGAGATGCAAAGGAGCTGGGCAGGAAAGGGGAAAGCTAACCCATGGGCAGCTGCAGCCAGTGGCAATGACTGCCACCAGATGTGCCGGCTGCTCTAGTCTTTGATGCAAAAGGGGCAGCAGAAGGAAATATTGGGAGACAAAAGCCCCGATTTAAATGATCATTTTCTTTATTTAACATGGCAGCATACACCCTGTATGAGAAGGACCAATATGCTGTGCATTAGCTGGACTTTTCCACTAGCCTGGCTGAATGGAGACACGTTCTTGTGAGCGAAATGAGAACCTGAGGTAAGGCACACTATTTCAGTTTCTTGATTTTCCTAATGAATGAATTTTTAAAATATGCATTTTTTCAGTCTCAAATACAGGAGGTATAGTGGGGGCAAATCTGTGTTTGAGCTACATTTAAAGAAAACAAGAAGCAAAGAGTGACTCTAAGCAACTCAATCTAGAAAGGTTAGTTACTTTGTTAGTTATTTGTATGGTTTGTTTTTGTTTTTTGTTTGTTTGTTTTTTAGGGAAAAAATTTGGTTTGAAAATGAACTAGTGCTAGTTTAGTCTACCACTGATGAAAAAAAAAAACTTTGTATAAAGACAGTGAGCCATAGATGCATGGGATATATTTCTAACCCATGTTTAGCTATTAGAACTCTTATTAAAACGATAGTTGTTTTTTTTTTTTTCTCTTTCCTTTAGCAGAGAAGGAATGAATGCTGCATAATTAAGTACAGTATTTAATTTGGCTGTTGTGAAGCAAAAGAATAAGGTAATAATCTTTATTGTACTAATCAGTCTCAAGATGTTCTCTGTGTTAATTGGGTTAAAAAAATTGCAGTACTTATTAGAAATTCTAATTTCACAATGCAGCACTGACAATAAGCTCAGCCAGTGAATTATTCACATCTTTAATTTGCTCACTTAATGACAGTGTTCTGTAATCAGAGTGCAGAGACTGCTTCCTATGCATTATGTATGATGTTCAGGACTTAAATGCAGGACATTATGAAGCTCTCAGTGGTTCAGTAATTAGTTTTCCACAAGACAGGACTTAGATATTCACAGATAAAAAGTCCAGGGTGAGATAATGCTAAGGTTGTAATACAACACAACAGAAGCAAAGGAGGCTCAAAGTTAAGGCTGAAACTTTGTCCCTGGGGCCTTGTCCACTCTGGATACAGAATCCTACTATTTGAAATAGTTGCCTAGCTCAGATCACATGTTGGAAGACTGTATTTGAACAAAGTTGCAGCAGAAGAAGCTTTTATATAGTTTCAATAGGTAAGAGGGGGAAAGATAAAAATGTTTCATTAGTTTTCAGGGAGGCCAAGCAATAGAGTCTTCTAATAAGTCTCTATTATGCATACCAGGCACTCTCAATATGCTTTGTAACTCAGTTAGTGAAAATGCAAATCAGGTTACAATAGTGTTTGGCTGTAATTGTGTTTGGAGAAGGGTTACAAGCCCAAATGAAGATGAAGCCTCACTCACTGCTTTGTTCTGCACTTGCTGCAGAGGGAAGTTTTGAAAATCAAAGGGAGTATTAAGTGAACCTAGGGAGAAGTAACTTCTAACTACTCTTGGAAGTTTGTTGCTGCCAGATATTCCTTTAGGACTAAAATAATATTGCCAAAGCTAATAATAAATCATCACTTTTTATAATCTATTCATACTTATTTCAGGATATATAAACGTTGAATATATATAAAAGTGTGGATATGTAGGGGTTTTTTTTAAAGGTTATGCTATTTGATTTGACATATGCTCAAAGAATATTAAAGTGAAGGGAACAAATCCACTACTTTTACAGATGAGGAAATTAACTAAAGGTATCATTATGACTCCAATATGTGCATCGTCAATAATCTAGTTTCTTTTTGTCTCTTTATTGCAGTGAATGTATATGTACATAAGTAGATTGGTAGCTATATTTCTACATTTGCAGTTCATTAATTCTGTTACTTGCTACTTCTAAGAGAAACTTGTATTTTAAAAAAAGTTATTAGTTATGCACCAGAACAAAGTTTTAAAAACTTTCTTTTGTGGCTTTGGGAGGGGAGGTGTTATGGATTGGGGAGTCTATTGGTAAAGATAAAGTTTGAGATGTAAAGAATAGACTGAAGGAAGTGAAAATGTCACTAATATAATTTTTAAAAAATTTCTCTTAAAAGCAAATCACCAAATTGTAGTAGAATGAGAACTAAAAATTACTTAAAACAATCCAAAACCTTCCCAAGTATCAAGAACTTTTAAAACTTCAAGTATTTTTTTTTTTTATAGCATGGTTTGGTTGGAAGGGAGACTATAAGAGTAGGACATTAAAATATGTTTTGTTTTGTTTTTTGTAGCACACTAATTAATTTAGATTTATTGCACAGCATTTCTCATACCACTTAATAGATATCTAGGAAGGCTAAAGGTGTAGTGATAAGGAGAACTTTCAATTGGAGCTATGATTCAGGTAACATACTTACAGACTTCAGTGAAGTCCCATATGCTGGGATCTTGACCAGGTATAATCTGGCAATAAGAAGATTCATTTTGATAGATGTTATAGGATGCTTAAATAGTAAGTAGAATGAGAAATAGGAACATAAAAAAGTTATGTTACATCAGGGACAAATCTTGCTTTGTAAGTGGGCATATTGGAACTTTTCAAAACCAAAAATAATATAATGATTATAAGTAATATGGCTAGCTTACCAAATAATCTACATGTAGCAATACACAGGTATCAGAAAAATGAGATTACTTTCTATGTAGCATTAAGTGGAAAAACACTTGTAAGTATTAAATGATAGGCAAGCATCAGAAAAAAGTAATATTCAAGGCTTTTTCAAATAGCTTTTGGATTTTAAAAATACATGCAAAGATAGTTTTCAACAATTACCCTCGCAAAATCTTGTTCCAAATTTTTCTCCCTCCCTTCTCCTCACCCCTCCCCTAAACAACAGGTAATTCAATATATGTTAAACATGTACATTCTTTTATACATATTTCTATATTTATTATGCTGCACAAAAAATCAGATTGGGAAAAAATCAAGAAAACAATAACAAAAAAAGTGAAAATACTATATTAAGATCCACATTCAGTCCCCACAGTCTTCTTATTAGATGCATATGGCTGTCTTTATCACAAGTCCATTGGGAATGACTTGAATTCCCTCATTGTTGAAAAGAACCAAGTCCATCAGAGTTGATCATCACATAATCTTGTTGCCACTGTGTAAAATGTTCTCTTGGTTCTTCTCCCTTCATTTAATACCATTTCATATAAGAATTTCTAGGCCTTTCTGAAATTATCCTGAAATTTGTATCTGGAATACAAATAAATCAATAGTGTTATCCAGGTATTAATCCAGGTAATCCAAAGCTTTTAAGATCTAAATCTAACAGGTTATATAAAGGTAAAAGTACATGAATATAATTTTATTTGACTAAAGAGACCTAATCAATTTATTGAGGTTGAGACGGCATTAATTATCTATTATTTCTTACCCATTTTTCCTTATCAACTAAGAAAACAATTATTTTCTTGGGACTAAATATTATAATTTTACAATCTTAAATACTAAAAGTATTTGCATAGGATATAGATAAAAGCATATATTACTAGTTGTGAGAAATTTGTCCCAAGTAGTTATGAAATTCAAACCTTGTAATTTAGGTATGAGTCTAATGGCTTTAAAGAAGACAGAGTAGCTAACCCCAAATAATTTAGATTTAATTATACTCATGTTGGTGAATTTGTCAATTTTCCCCTTGATGACATTTGATTTTTAGTTTTGACTAATATTCTGTGATTTATCTAGAATTATAAATAATTTAAAAATTTTTTACATTTAACTGTACATAAGGATGGAACACAAATAAATCAATAGTGTAATCCAGATAGTATGAATATGTTCCATCATTTCATCACAATTTGCAGACAAGTCCTTAATCAATTTGTGATCAATGATCACAGACTTTTGGTCATTGAATTAGGCACATGATACCACAAAGGAAATATTTTGTGCTTGATTGAAAAGATCAAGTTACATATTTTCTCTATATTTAAAAATAGCAATTGGTTTAATATGGGGAGAATAGTTGAGTGATAGAGGACTAAAGGCTTGGGAGTATCTTGAAGAAGCAGATCTTTTGGCCTGTGTCAAATTGATAACAAGGGATATATGGAGAGTCAGTGCAGGTAAGGTGTTACACTCCACTCTACTCTCCCATTGACCATGTGATCTGAGAGACCAGTAGCAGATGCATCTTGAGGACATCCTATGGACAAACATGGATTCACAAGCATACAGAAAGATAAACATCTGGGAGAGGAAGGAACTTCAAGGGATGTGCCATCTTGTACCAGAGAAGAAATATTGACGATAGAATCAACAAAGAACTTTCAGGAACCAACAGTTGTGATTGTAGTCTTTGGGCCA